>NC_090646.1:656503591-656783591 GCF_040937935.1 Hyperolius riggenbachi
TTGGTTAATAAATATGTTAAAGAGCGTTGGGCTCAAACTGCAGCCCTGCCTGACTCCTCGACCCTGCTTGAAGAACGCGCTTCTCTTCCCGTCCACTTTCACACTGCATTGGTTCCCAGTATATGAACTCTTGATGACATCATAGATTCTACCTCCTATTCCGCTCTCTAGGAGTTTTAGGAAAAGGCCTGGGTGCCACACCGAGTCAAACGCCTTCTTAAAATCCACAAAGCAAGCGTGTATTTTGCCGCGTGAGCTGTGGACATGGGTCTTGATAAGGCTGTGCAGTGTGTAGATGTGGTCGGTTGTGCGGTGGTTTGGCATGAACCCAGCTTGGCTTTTGCTGAGTACGTCCTGCTGTGTGAGGAAGGAGAGGATCCTTTTATTGATGATGCTGTTAAACAGTTTCCCCAGTGTGCTGCTGACACAGATTCCTCTGTAGTTTGCTGGATCGTATCTGTCCCCATTCTTGTAGATGGGTGTTATGAGGCCTTCACTCCAGGCCTGAGGAAAGGAGCCCGCACTCAGGATAAGGTTGAAAAGTCTTGCGAGTGCCTCATGTATGTCCGGGGGGCTGTATTTGATCATCTCTGGCAGGATGCCATCGGTACCGCTAGCCTTCTTACATTTTATCAGCTTTGTTCTTTCTCTTATTTCCTCCATCGTGATTGGTGTATCCAGGGGGTTTTGAAAGTCCTTGATTGTCTCCTCCATGTCCTTCAGCTTTGCGGCTATTTGTTTCTGTTCCGGGGTTTGGGCATTTTCTGGGATGTCTTTGTAGAGGTCCCTGAAGTAGTGGAGCCAGATGTGGCCATTTTGGATGTGTAGAGGGCTTTTCTTGGGCTTCGTCCCAATGTGGTTCCAGGTCTCCCAGAATGAGTTGTCTTGGAGGGAGTCCTCCAGCTGTTGGAGTTTGTGGGAGATGTGGCTCTGTTTTTTCCGCCTGAGGCTGTCTTTGTATTGTCTCTGTAGGTGGTCATGGGCTTCCCTTAGGTCCTGGTTGTTGGGGTCTCTGTGCTTTTGGTTAGAGGCTGCCCTTAGAGAATTACGTAGAGCCTTGCACTCACTGTCAAACCATCTCTCTCTCTCTCTCTCTCTTTCATTCTCTCCTCTCTCTCATTCTCTCTCTCTCTCTCTCTCATTCTCTCTCTCTCTCTCTCTCTCTCTCTTTCATTCTCTCCTCTCTCTCATTCTCTCTCTCTCTCTCTCATTCTCTCTCTCTCTCTCTCTCTCTCTCTCTCTCTCATTCTCTCTCTCTCTCTCTCTCTGTATATATATATATATATATATATATATATATACATATATATATATATATATATATATATATATATATATATATATATATATATCAGCCTATCGTATTGTTAGTGGGTGTGTTTATAGATAAAGAAAGTTTGTGTATTGTCCGGTCTATTTCAAGGTGAATCAAACAGCATGAACTAAATACATGACGACAAGTAGCAATCATTTCTTGAGCTAGCTTCTATCTTTCATTTCCCGCTTTGCCATGTCAGGGTTTTAGCAAAGCTCCTCTGTTACCTCTCCAGGACCACAGGCTTACACCCCCTAGTGACAATTATTTACAATTCAGCACTGCTCAGCTTTAACAGCACGCTGCACGGCTGTACAACCTACCACCCAAATGAATCTTACCTCCTTTTCTTGTCCCTAACAGAGCTTTCTTTTGATGGTTTCTCATTGCTCCTGCGATCGTTATTTTTTTTTATTTATAAAAAAATTATCCTTTAAGAAAAAAATAAATAAAACTATTTATTTTAATCCCCCCTGCCCCCTAAATTGTCACTAGAGAGCGATTCGTAGTTTCACTATGCCTGCAAGGCATAGGTCTATGGCAGGGATTAGATTGTGAGCGTATCTGAGGGTCAGTGAAGTGACAAGACACCTGAACAGCGCTGCGGTAAAAAACAGCGTTTGACTGGGGTTAATATTCAGAAAAGTGGGTGGAGCCTACAAAAAACAATCAAAAATTACCTATTGATTTTTCAGGGGAATATTTCATTGCTGCCATTCTTGCACTGTTAATGGCACAAGACTCAAACCTGGTACAGTTGATCATTGCATGACTGGGGTTTAAATTTATATAAGGGGGTAGAGCCCCAAACAGCCAATCTGATTTGTTTCATTTTAATGCAGGTTATTGATGCCAAAGACCGCAAAGCTCACAAACTTGGTCATTGAGTAATTGAGTAATTGTGTGTTAGGGTTAGGAAAAGTGGGCATAGCCAACACCAGACAAATACATAATCGGGCAATGCTGGGTCATCAGTAGGCGGAGACAAATACAAATTTCACTGAGAAAATGTAAACTGCAGCAATTCTTACACTATTAATGGTAGGGTTCTCAAACTTTACACAGTTGGTCACTGGGTGACTGAGATTAATATTCAGAAAAGTGGGTAGAGCCTACAAAAGCCAATCAAAATCCACCTATTAATCTTTAAGGGGAATATTTAATTGATGCCATTCTTGCACTGTTAATCACCTGTACCTGGTACAGTTGGCCATTGGGTGTTCGGGGTTCAAATTCAGAAAAGGGGTGGAGCCACAGCCAATCAGATTTCTTTTATTTCAATGCAAATTATTGATGCCAAAGACCGCAAAGCTCACAAACTTGGTCATTAAGTAATTTTGTGTTAGGGTTAGAGAAAGTGGGCGGAGCCAACACCAGCCAAATACATACCTGGGCAATGCCGAGTCTTCAGTGGGCAGAGACAAACACAAATTTCACTGGGAAAATGTAAACTGCAGCCATTCTTACACTATTAATTGTAGGGTTCTAAAACTTTGCACAGTTGGTCACTGGGTGACTGGGATTAATATTCAGAAAAGTGGGTGGAGCCTACAAAAACCAATCACAATTCACCTATTGATTTTCAAAGCAAATATTTAATTGCTGCCATGTTTTCACTGTTAATGGCACAAGCCTCAAACCTGGTACAGTTGATCATTGGGTGACTGGGGTTAAATATTTAGAAAAGGGGTGGGGCCACAAACAGCGAATCAGGTGTGTTTCATTTCAATGAAAATTATTCATGCCAAAGACCACAAATCTCACAAACTTGGTCATTGACTATTGACAATTGTGTGTTAGGGTTAGAAAAAGTGGTCACAGCCAACAGCAGCCAAATACATACCTGGGAAACATTAGGACATCAGTGGGTGGAGAAAAATAAAATTTCACTGCCAGAATGTAAACTGCAGCCATTCTTACACTGTCTGTCAATGGCAGGGTTCTTAAACTTTGCACAGTTGGTCACGGGGTGACTGGGATTAATATTCAGAAAAGTAGGTGGAGCCTACAAAAGCTAATCAAAATTCACCTATTGATTTTCAAAGGAGTGGAGCCACAGCCAATAAGATTTATTTCATTTCAATGCCAATTATTGATGCCAAAGACCGCAAAGCTCACAAACTAGGTCATCATTGAGTAATTGTGTGTTAGGATTAGAAAAAGTGGGCAGAGCTAACACTAGCCAATTACATAACAGGGCAACGCCGGGCGACCAGCTAGTAGTAAATAAAGAGAAAACTGTTTCAGGCATTTTCCATCTTTACTAATACTGACTGAAGCCAATTCTGATGTAATTTCCTCCCTTACTCTTTTTTTGATCCTAGAAACTAGACGGCCATATCTAGCTTGCTTTGTAAACAAATGTGAGCACAGCATAGAATCATAGATCATATTTCAACAGCTTCTGCAGAGGAGTGAGGTGTGCTGTATTTTCCTTCTCAGCCTTGTGACACACTGAACTGCCCTTGGCCAGTAAGTGAGGAGCAAGAATGTGGGAGTGGAGATGATGAGCTTCCTTCTCCCCCACAGTGTACCAGAATAAAGCCAGGCTGACTGAGATGATTTATTACAGCAGAAACATTTATGATTATATTGGAATGCTTGCAATGCAGGGTCAGGTTGTAGACTGCATACTAAACAAGAAGCAGTAGGTAAATGGACTTTGATTTTATATCTGACAATCCCGCTTTAAAGAACAAGCGACACCCATGCCCAGAGTCTTCAGACTCTCCCACTGAGGTGTATACTAACAACTGCACAGTCTTTTTTATTTACACATCCAATCACTGAGTCACCTCAGCCTTGCTTGTAAACACAAGTAATCAGAGGGTGTTTCTGACAAGCAGCTAGGCAGGGAAATAAATGGAAGAGGAGGAATATATTATAGATAAAAAGAACTCCCAGCATTCAACTGTTTGGCACTGTTTGGCACTAGGGCCAGTGCTCCTAAAGTATGTGATAACTACAAACCAGAACAGCAAACATTTTTTGCAAGTTTTGAATGCAGGATTAGCATCTTCATCACTTAATACACTCAGGCCAGTTGCTGTTGAAATTTGATTTTTATGGTGACGATACCGCTTTAAGTTCTTGGTTGAAGATGCATATTATACATGGAGGAGGAGGCCTTCTACACTATAGTAATTAACTTACAAGGCTGTTTCATCATCTTATCCTTACCCAGATGTATTAAACCCCTTCAGCCATGAAAATGAACGCTGCATAATGAGTGTTAACTAGCTATACTGGATTACCTACATACTGTACATAAAGCCTCATACACATGCTTGATGGTTCTTGGCAAGGTGGCCAGTCGGTGCTATCTCTCTCCAAAATCTACTGCATGCTCTGCCTCCCCAATGCATCGCTTAGCGATGCTTAAAGAGACTCTGAAGTGAAAAAAATGATGATATAATGAATTGGTTGTGTAGTACGAGTAATGACTAGAACATTAGTATCAAAGAAAATATTCTCATATTTTTATTTTCAGTTATATTGTGTTGTTTTTATAACATTGCATCATTCTCTAATATTTGCAGTTTACACACTACTCAGCATTCTAAATGATTTTACAGAGCCGGCTAGTGAACTTTTGAACTGTTCTCTGCAGGAAAAAAAAACAATAGAATGACTGACATTTGAGATAATAATCTTCAGAAGACAGAGCTCTCTGCGACTTTGAAAGTCGTGGAGCTCAATGGCTCTTTTGCATAGATAACAACTGGAGTTTCTTAACTCTTCCTGTTATGGAAACAATATTAGACTTATGTCTCTGCTCCTAATGTTTTATTTCTTAGCTGTACTACACATACAAATCATTATATCATCATTTGATATGTCGCGAAAATCTTAAAATTTAAAATATATGTATTTAAACATATGCAAATAAGAAGCATGTTTCTTCCAGAGTCAAATGAGCCATTAATTACTTTTCTCTTATGTTGCTGTCACTCCCAGTAGGTAGTAGAAATCTAACATTACCGACAGGTTTTGGACTAGTCCATCTCTCCATAGGGGATTCTCAACAGGACCTTTATTCTTTATAAAGACACTCCCTGAAATAGATTTAGACAAATATGCTGGCCAGCCTCCCTATTCACTGTGCACTTTTTTGGCAGTTGGGCGGGGCCACTGCCATTCACTGTATGCTTTTGAAAATAAAGAAAACCCAGAGCACTCCCCATGAGGAGATGGGCTAGTCCAAAAATCTGTCTGTTCTGTCAGATTTCTACTACTTACTGAAGGTTAGTAACATAGGAGAAAAGTAATCAACGGCTCATTTTACGCTGAAAGAAACATCCTTCTTATTTGTATGTGGTTAGTTACATATATTTTAAATTTTAAGATTTTCACGACAGTGGTCCTTTAAGTGCCGTCTTGTGCTCCTTACTCCTTCCCTCTGAAATCTGTTCCATTTGCACCATACCATTGCCCCTCCTCTCCCCTTCATAGCAGCAGAACATGTTTGCAGCTGTTGCCTGCAGGATCAAATTTTGAGCCCTGAAGGTGACAATCTTTGCACATGCCGTGCATACACACCTTAAAGCAGAGGCGGGACAAGGTCCTCCAGCACCCCAGACTGAGACACCAAAGAGCGCCCCAGCATCACACACCGATTGCGATTAGACTAAGAGGGGCCCCTGGGCCCCCAACACCGTAATCTCTAGTTATCTGGCTTGCAGTCACTGCCATGTATCCCCTTTTCTTATTTCTCTCTGCATCAAACACAATAGGGGAATGATAGCTTGTTGTGTTCCCTCCTCCTACACTGCGCCCTGAGGCTAGAGCCTCTCTCACCGTTGCCTCGGCACGGCCTTGTCTTAAAGAGGAACCGTAAGGACATACAAGGCGTACATTTGATAAAGGCGCGGTTTGAAAAAGGCACAGGAAATAACCAGTCACCAGTAATAGATTATCAGTAATTTTTTATGATATTCAATTACATCAACCACATAGTAAAATATCGGCAATGTCTTACTATTATAAAACCTTTTCCTACTCTCACACAGAGCCCCCACCCCCTAAACTCCTTACTGCTCAGGGCCGGATTTGTACTGCCCAAGGCCACTGTCAGCAGCCACCCCCCTTCAGTATAGAGAGCCAGATAACCATCAACCTCCAGTATAGCTAGCCAGATGACCCTTCCCCCTCCCTCCAGTATAGGTGGCCCATTGCCCCTTCCATGCAGTATAGGGAGCCAGATGACCTTCCAACCCCCCTCCTCAAGTTTAGTCTGCTGAGTTACTGCCCCTTCCCTCCAGTATAGGTATCCTGATGACCCCACACCCTTCCTTCTAGTATAAGAAGCCAGATGTCCTTCCTCCCCTTTCATATAGATAGCCCGATAGCCCTCCAGTATCGGTAGCTAGATGACCCTTCCCCTTAGTATAGCCCGCTGTCCACCCGCCCTTGATGCTGTGGTGCCCTAGGCCATGGCCTATGTGGCCAAAAGCTTAAATCCTGCCCTGTTACTGCTGTACACACACTCCTCTTCTCCTTCATCTGCAGCTGTCAATATACACTGCAGCCGCCTGCCCCTGTACACCCCTCAGTCCTCGTACTTCCTGATGGGCTCCATACTTACTGTTAGTGATTCCATCATACTGAGTGACCCCAGTGGCACACATGTGACAGGGTCAGTGCATGTGCATCGCTGGGATCATGCAGTAACAGGGAACCACAAAACCAGGAAGTACGAGGACCTGAGCGTGTATACGGGCAGGCGGCTGCAGTATATGTCAGCAGCAGATGACGATGGAGGAGAAGAGGAGTGCCTGTACATCAGCAGGACCGGGGCAAAGAGGAGAAGAGCACGGTGGGTGGATCAGGTGAGAACTAACACTGAAGTGGTAGTGTAGTGCAGTGTAATGTAGCTTAGCTTGTGGGGTAGCAGGGGTTAGTGTATTGTAGTATGCAGTGCTGTGCAGTGTAGTTTAGCTGTGGCTCAGCAGGGATTAGTGCAGTGTACTGTGTAGTTCAGTGCAGTGTAGTGTAGTTTAGCTGGTGGTGGAAGCAGGGGTTAGTGTAGTATAGTGTGTAGTGCAATGCATTGTAGTGTAACTTAGCTGGTGGGGCAGCAGGTATTAGTGTAGTGTAGTATGTAGTGTAGTGCAATGTAGTTTAGCTGGTGGGGTAGCAGGGATAAGTGCAGTGTGTAGTGCAGTGCATTGTAGTGTAACTGGTGGGGGCAGCAGGGGTTAGTGTAGTGTAGTGCAGTGTAACTGGTTGGGACAGCAGGGTTATTGTAGTGCAGTGTAACTGGTGGGGGCAGCAGGGTGTAGTGTAGTACAGTGTAACTGATGGTGACAGCAGGGTATATTGTAGCGTAGTGTATTTGGCGGGGGCAGCAGGGGGCAGTGTAGTGCAATGTAATTGGTGGGGCAGCAGGGTGTAGTGTAGTGCAGTGTAACAGCAGGGTTTGTGTAGCGTAGTGTAATTGGTGCGAGCAGCAGGGGTTAGTGTAGTGCAGTGTAGCTGGTGGGGCAGCAGGGGTTAGTGTAGTGCAGTGTAACTGGTAGGGGCAGCAGGGGTTACTGTAGTCCAGTGTAACTGGTGGGGGCAGCAGGGGGCAGTGTAGTGCAGTGTAACAGGTGGGGGCAGCAGGGAGCAGTGTAACTGGTGGGGGCAGCAGGGGGTAGTGTAGTGCAGTATAAGTGGTGGAGGCAGCATGGGGTAACTGGTGGGGGCAGCAGGGGTTAATGTAGTGCAGTGTAACCGGTGGGGTAGCAGGGGGTAGTGTAGTGCAGTGTAAGTGGTGGAGGCAGCAGGGCATAACTGGTGGGGGCAGTAGGGGGTAGTGTAGTGCAGTGTAGATGGTGGGAGCATGATGGGTTAGTGTAGTGCAGTGTAGTGCAGTGTAATAATTGGTGGGGGCAGCAGGGGTCAGTGTAATACAGTGTAACTGGTTGGGGCAGCAGAAGGTAGTGCAGTGTAACTGGTGGGTCAGCAGGGGTTAGTGTTGTGTAGTGCAGTGTAACTAGTGGAGGCAGCAAAGGTAAGTGTAGTGTTGCTGGGCAGTGTAGCTTAGATAGAGTAGTTTATGGACAGCTTGGTAGGGAAAAGGCCAACACGATACCTTGGCCTAGACCATGGACGCACCAGGTTTAGTATATTTTTTTCTCCTGATTATTGTCCTGTAAACCTAAGTGCATCTTATGGTCCTCCAGATCATCTTCTAGTTCGAACAAAACGGTAAATATTCACACCCGCACATATATATAGCTATACGCTCACCTATATATGTGTGTGTATTCCCTTAAGTGTCCTTATACTGTCTGTTGTATGTCAGCGTTCTTATTCCTGACTACTGCGATGAAAGATAACGTGTTTTTCTCTCCTGATAAACTTAAATGCAGGTTGAGCTACATAAAAGAGCTTCCAGCCGCATTCATAATCATAAACGTAATGCAAAAGTGTCAAAAACTTGTCAGAGTTGACGATGCCCAAGACAGAGCCAATATATCATTTTCTTCCAGCTTTGCTTATTCTTTAATAGTCACTGCAATAAAATTACTAACAACTCCTTCCTCCCTTGAGCCAAATCTCCGACAAACGCACATCTCTCCTAGAAGAAAAGGGAAAAAAAATACCTGCCTAACTTTAATTACACTGTTTTGTTGAGGTGAAAAAAAAAATTTCAGCCTCTTACAATGAAAAATACTAGAACACAGAAATTACAATTGTTTCTTTTTGTTTTTTTGTTTTTACTGTACTTATTAATCATATTTATATTTAACGGTGCCAACTCAACTTCTATAAAAATAAATATTTTTTTGGAGTAGAATTTTGAGCTGACGTTTATTTACATATTTTTCCAATAGATTTTACAACCCCCCCCCCCCCCTCTCCTTCCCCCAGATCGTCCTTGTCAACAATAAGATGTTCATTTACATAATAAGAAAAAATGTTTATTATATTTCATTTTGATCGTGTATTGTCAGTCTATTTTCCGGGGAAGATTAAGGCTAATAAATACCTACATTTATCAAAGAAACAGTGCTTGCCCTAATGTCTTTTTTTTAAAAAAAATGCTCAAATGCTTAGCAAAAATGGCCGTACCCTGGTAAATTGATAATTGTTTGTAGCGTTTTGTAATATAACCTATTATGCCTCGAGAGCTGCAAACATTCAATGTGTTCTTGGAACTATTTGCATAATTGGTATTTTTAGAATAGATGGCTGCTGCCATTGCGTTGTCTCTCACACTTTCATTCTGTCTCTTTCCCTGACATATCTCTACAGAGGAAACGCGAGCA
Source organism: Hyperolius riggenbachi (assembly GCF_040937935.1). Lineage (NCBI taxonomy): Eukaryota > Metazoa > Chordata > Amphibia > Anura > Hyperoliidae > Hyperolius > Hyperolius riggenbachi. The sequence continues at coordinate 656,513,162 of NC_090646.1, forward strand.
AAAATCCTCGGGGGAGCCGAGTATGAAAGGGGATGTAATTTATCTGAGATTTGCTCTGCATTTGCTTCGGCAAAGAAGCAAAAAAAAAAAAAAAGGATAAAAAAAAAGAAGACAGTACACCAAACTCACTTAGGTCATTGACAAGACTTGACAAATCTGTTTGTTAAGAAAAATAAAACAACAAAATACATCATGCCAAGGAATAAAGCACGTAGTAACAAAAAAAATACCAGTTTTAAGAATAAAATAAATAAGATAAAAAATAAATGTGTAAAAATAGCGAAGTAAAGGCAACAAAAAAATGAAGGTGCGAATTTAAAAAAAAAAATGTTACATCAGAAAAAAACAAAAAAAGCACATGCTGGAGATTTTCTAAGGGAATAAACACCACGTGCTTTAAAAAGCCGCTGTTTGCATTTCATTTAGAGTGATTAATGAGCGATCTCCTTTACATAATCGCTTCCACGTGTTAACGTTTATTTAATGAGCATTGAACAAAGTGGATTAAAACTTACCACCCAGGTGGAAATCAACATATCTAAACACGTCCTCCATCCTGAGTGGTAATTTAGCGTGTTATGTATAATTTATCATTCGAGTTTAATCAAATAAGGTAGAGTATATGTCAGCAGACTGGGATGCCTTATCACAATGCGAACAACAGAGGTTACTATTAAGGTCCGTAGACACACGCCGGACTGCAGGCAACGACGGGTCCGTCGTCACCTCCCGCTGGGTGGGTGTTCCAGCGACAGTCCGGCGTGTGTACAGTCTGTCTGCAGACTGATACGGCTGTTTCTGAGCGATCTGCCGGGCGGATCGCTCAGAAACAGCCGTATTAGTCTGCAGACAGACTGTACACACGCCGGACTGTCACTGGAACGCCCACCCAGCGGGAGGTGACGACGGACCTGTCATTGCCTGCAGTGCGGCATGTGTACGGACCTTTAGAAATACAGGATGAAGTTGGTAACTTAGCAAAGAAAAGGACGTACCCTGATGTTCCCCCACACTAGTACAACAAATGTTTAATTCTGCTGGATTTTAAGTTGTGTGTACACATCTTTAATAAGGGTCGTGCAGAGGAACCTTGAAGGATACCCGAGGTGACATGTGACATGATGAGATAGGCATGTGTATGTACAGTGCCTAGCACACAAATAACTAGGCTGTGTTCATTTTTTTCTTTCTCTGCCTGAAAGAGTTAAACATCAGGTATGTAAGTGGCAGTTCCTGTCTGAGTAAGGACTGGGTCAGACTACAGTGTGACCCTCACTGATAAGAAATTACAACTATAAAACACTTTCCTAGCAGAAAATGGCTTCTGAGAGCAGGAAAGAGATAAAAAAAGGGTCAATAGTTCATAGATTTTAGCTCTGGTATACTTCAATGAATGTGTCATTGAGCAAAAACAACAAAACAGTAAAAACTTAAAAAGTAGCTTTAAATATAAAATAAAACTGTGAAATATCTTAAAAAGACATTTTTAGGAGAAGGAGGATTGATACAATTGTTTATTTCATTAGTTTATTTTCACCTCGGGTGTACTTTAAGGTGGGAGGGGTGCTCAAATTTAAAAAAGGGGCCCTAGTGTCCAGGGCCGGTTCTAGTAACAATGGGGCCCCAGGGCAAAATTAGCCTGGGGCCCCCCAACAGACACCGCGGACCAAAAAGCGACATTAAGAGCCTTTTGTTGCAGCCAAAATTCCCTCCTGGGCCCTGAGCTGGCTGCTGACCCTCCCTCCCAATCACCTACCAAATGAACTGTTCTCCCTGGGGCCCATGCAGAGTCTTTGGCAGTGTAGTGTCTCACCTGCCTGCCAACACCAGTGATATGCTATTCTGCCAAAGACTCTGCAGAGGCCCTGGGTAGCAACAGTTGGGGGGGGGACCTTGGGGGCCCCAACAGGCTCTGGGGCCTTTGGGAAATTGCCCCCTTGGCCTCTATGGTAGCGTTGGCCCTGCTAGTGTCTGCCTCTGCCCCTTTCACACTCCCGTGGTCATTGGCGGTCTTAGAAGTTAGAAAACAAACCTCCAACTGGAGGTATGTGTTCCTGCCCACCGCTGCTACCAATGATTGAAGTTGGAGAGGGAGCGCTGTAGGGAGAGCCCGAGATGAGGAAAGGAGTGCCCCCCCTCCCGATGATGTAGGTGGCCATGTTCTCCCCCTCATCCTGCGACCCCTCCTGCCCCAAAAACGGCCCGGAGGGGGCATCCAAATTTTGGCAGGGGGGCCCGTGATTTCTAGTTATGCCCCTGATATTAGCAAGCCAATTTGGAAAAGGATTCTCCACTTCTTGGGTAGCCAGTGTAGTGAGCAAAGGATTGGTGTTATGTGGCAATGGCGGGGTTGGCTTGTTAACCTCCTTAGCGGTATGCCCGACACTGTGTCGGGCATACCACTCTTTGGCCCCAGGAGTCCCCCTTAATGAAATGATTTCCCTAAATGACTGTAAATCCATTAGCTAGCACTAGGCTAGCTAGTAAAAGTGTCGGGCAACCCCAGATCCCCCGCAATCACCCCCTGATCCCCGTTTATACATTACCCCCCCTGGATCCAGCCTCCCATCACAGCTCCGGTCTCTCTATGGGGAGGATCGGGTTTGCCCATGACATCATGACGTCGGCGACGTCATGATGTCATGTGCGATCCTCCCCATATTGAATGCTGTCCGGGGAGGCTGCGCCGATCGCTGAATCCAGGCTGGGTAATGTATAAATGGGGGAGTGTCAGGGATCGGGGGGTGCCAAACACATTTACTAGCTAGCCTAGTGCTAGTTAATGTATTTAAAGCCATTTGCCCAAATTATTTTGCTATTGGGCAAAAAGTAACAAAACCTCCTGAGCGGCTCAACGCTCAGGAGGTAAACAGTCTTGCGGCAGCATTCTGTACTGGCTGCAGGTGGTGTAGGTCTTTATTTGGAAGGCCTGCATAGAGGGCATTGCAATAGTCCAGAGGTGATGTGATCATAGCTCCCAAGTGTCTCTCTTTTGGAGGGACAGTCAGTCCCTCTTTGGTAGCCCTGTCCCTCTTTCCTCCTCATTTGTCCCTCTTTCAGGACTCTTTCTATGTAAATATATATATATCTCTACTAAATGTGTTTGATTGACTCTAAGCTTTATTCCCATCCTTTACATTGGTGTATTACTAATTTTAAAATGTTTATATGAAGGAAAATGAACCAGGATAGAAAGGACCAGTGTGGTTTGAGTTATAAAACAACATATTTTTCTTATTATCTTTAGGGTTTGGGTGACTAGGGGTGTGATGGGGGCGTGGTCATGGGGTGTGGCAGGGGCGTGGCTTAAGTGTCCCTCTTTCTCATCTCAAAAAGTTGGAAGGCATGTGTGATAAAGGCATGAACTAGGGTTGGAAGATCCTCTGAAAGAATGAAGTGCTTATTTTTTTCCAATGTTCTTTAGGTAAATAAAGGAATGTTTAACCTCCCTGGCGGTTTATTAAAATCCGCCAGGGGGCAGCAAATACGTTTTTTTTTTAAAAAAAAAATTCTTTTTCATGTAGCGAGACAATGTCTCGCTACATGATAGCCGCTGCCGAGCGGCATCCCCCCAGCCCCTCCGATCGCCTTCGGCGATCAGAGATCAAGAGATCCCGTTCAAAGAACGGGATCTCTTGGAGGGCTTCCCCCGTCGCCATGGCGACGGGGCGGGATGACGTCACCGACGTCATCGACGTCGTGACGTCAAAGGGGAATCCGATCCACCCCACGGCGCTGCCTGGCACTGATTGGCCAGGCAGCGCACGGGGTCTGGGGGGGGGGGGCGGCTGCGGCGACGCGTATAGCGGCGGATCGGCGGGTAGCGGCGGCGATCGGAGGTTACACGCAGCTAGCAAAGTGCTAGCTGCGTGTAACAAAAAAAAAATTATGCAAATCGGCCCAGCGGGGCCTGTGCGGTGCCTCCCGGCGGCATAGCCCGAACTCAGTTCGGGCTTACCGCCAGGGAGGTTAAAGAGAACCTGTACTGAGTAAAATTATTTAAAATAAACACATGAGGTAACTTCAAATAAATATTACATAGTTACTTTGCCATCAGTTCCTCTCAGAAGCTCACCATTTTCTTCTGACAATAATCCCTTCCAGTTCTGACAACATTTTGTCAGAACTGAAATATACCAGTTGCTGTCAGTTATATATCAGTTGCTGTCAGTTATAGCTGAGAGGAGAAATGATGTGTCCATGTTTCCCTATGGCTCAAGTGGGCGATGTTACAGTTTAACTGTGTGCTGACCAGGAAGCTGTTATGGGGTAATAGCTATTTTCAAAATGGAGGACGGAGAATTCCATTGATCACAGTAGACACACAGGACGCAGGAGAGGAAAATTAGATTGAACAGTAGACTATACAGGAGGTAAGTATGACTTGTGTATGTTTATTTTGACTTTTAATTTTCAGTACAGGTTTTCTTTAACAACAGCTAAAATTTGATTCCTGAAGTTTAATTCCCCATCAATCAGTACTCCCAGGCTGCGCACAGTATAAAACAAATAGACCTACACCAAGCACCTGTAGTCAGTGTGCTATCAACCTCAGGCAATATCAAGAAAAAATAACTCCCTGGGGAAATGAGACCATTAGACAGGACCACTGAGCACTGTGAGCAGTAGTACAAAAGTTTATTTAAAGTGGACCTGAACTCAGAATGTCCTCTCTTCTAAAGATACACAACAGAATAATTACCTTCAAACAAAAAACATTTCTTTGTTACAACTGATACAAATCCTAAAATAAATCTGCACTGTTTCTACTTCCTGATTCATGGAAGCAGACATAGGGCCTGATTCAGTAAATGGTGCTAACCTACTTAGCACGCCTAAAGACTTTAGGTGTGTTAACCAGGGTGCTAAGTAGGTTAGCACCATTTCTAAAATGTGATCGCGCGGGACTTTTGTGCGCGCTAAGTCCGATGCGCGCGCAACGTCGCATAGACTTGAATGGGCACTTGCGCGCGTATTTGCGCGCGATCTGAGTTTAACACGCCCAAACTGAGTTTAGACTGCTTACTGAATCAAGCCCATATTGTTAGCATCCTGTGCTTTCAAATGAGTTTATCTGCCATCTCTGCCATTGGCAGTCATGTGACACAGGGAAAGATCAAATTACAATTTGTGATTAGACACAGATGAGGGGGAATTAGACAGGCTAAACTCTCTAAATACATACAAGGTACATTTCTCTACGTTTTCCTTCTGTCCTGTGCAAGAGTTCAGGTATACTTTAATACAACAAGCCAAATCCATATAGACACAGCAAGGAAATCCATATACCTGATCCTATGTTGCATGCAAATATACTTTAAATGCATGTATACAAATGCATTCAATTGAATAATAGTAACATTGCACTCTGGATATATCAAACAACAAAAGGTATATCGTATATCCTAAGTGGCTCCAGAGTGGACCCCACTTCAGATGAAACCCAGGTTTCAAAAAAATGCGAAATAACCTAATAATACAAATATAAGAAATAAATACATGGGCAAGTACCAGTTCTGTTCCAGCAGGTAATAAATTAAAGTGCAATACTGCTATAGTCTGGGCCGGTTGTAGACTTTTTGCTGCCGGAGGCAAACTCGTGAGGATGCGCCCCCCACCCCAATTTGGAATGATCGCGCACAGCACCCAACACGGTTTACTCTGCTTCATTCAATGTCCTCACATGACATGCTGCAGCTCAACACAATAGCACACTGCCTGGCTGTGAGTCTGTGACAAACAAGCTGCTCACCCTCAGCCACTCCATTCCTCCTCAGTCAGGACAGCAGTGCCACCTCCTCCCTTCTGCTGTGCAAGTCAAATGAAACACTGCTGCTCTCCTGCCTCCCCCTCCTCACTCACTGTCAGACTCCTCACACAGCACAACAAGCTGCTTTCCCCCAATGATACTCTCCTGCCTCCCCCTCCTCACTCACTATCAGACTCCTCACACAGCAAGCTGCTTTTCCCAATGATGCTCTCCTGCCTCCCCCCTCCTTACTCACTGTCAGATTTCTCACACAGCACAACAAGCTGCTTTTCCCCAGTGATACTCTCCTGCCTCCTCCCTCCTCACTCACTGTCAGACTCCTCACACAGCACAACAAGCTGCTTTCCCCCAATGATACTCTACTGCCTCCCTCCTCCTCACTCACTGTCAGATTCCTCACACAGCACAACAAGCAGCTTTTACCCAATGATACTCTCCTGCCTTCCCCCTCCTTACTCACTGTCAGACTCATCACACAGCACAACAAGCTGCTTTTCCCCAATGATGACCTCTTCACCTCGCTTCTCCTCTTGCTTCTCCTACTTTGATTGCACATTATTAGTTCCAGCAGGTAATAAATTAAAGTGCAATACTGCTATAGTCTGGGCCGGTTGTAGACTTTTTGCTGCCGGAGGCAAACTCGTGAGGATGCGCCCCCCACCCCAATTTGGAATGATCGCGCACAGCACCCAACACGGTTTACTCTGCTTCATTCAATGTCCTCACATGACATGCTGCAGCTCAACACAATAGCACACTGCCTGGCTGTGAGTCTGTGACAAACAAGCTGCTCACCCTCAGCCACTCCATTCCTCCTCAGTCAGGACAGCAGTGCCACCTCCTCCCTTCTGCTGTGCAAGTCAAATGAAACACTGCTGCTCTCCTGCCTCCCCCTCCTCACTCACTGTCAGACTCCTCACACAGCACAACAAGCTGCTTTCCCCCAATGATACTCTCCTGCCTCCCCCTCCTCACTCGCTATCAGACTCCTCACACAGCAAGCTGCTTTTCCCAATGATGCTCTCCTGCCTCCCCCCTCCTTACTCACTGTCAGATTTCTCACACAGCACAACAAGCTGCTTTTCCCCAGTGATACTCTCCTGCCTCCTCCCTCCTCACTCACTGTCAGACTCCTCACACAGCACAACAAGCTGCTTTCCCCCAATGATACTCTACTGCCTCCCTCCTCCTCACTCACTGTCAGATTCCTCACACAGCACAACAAGCAGCTTTTACCCAATGATACTCTCCTGCCTCCCCCCTCCTTACTCACTGTCAGACTCGTCACACAGCACAACAAGCTGCTTTTCCCCAATGATGACCTCTTCACCTCGCTTCTCCTCTTGCTTCTGCTACTTTGATTGCACATTATTTGTGTAAACACAGAACAAACATGCTGCCCCTGTAATCTCTGCACCTGATGAAAATGTTTCACCTTGCTTTATGAGAGAACCGGCCTTGGCTATAATAAACCTGTAGGGAAAAAAGTGTCCCTGGGGGGTACTTACCACACCTCGGGAGGGAAAGCCTCTGGATCCTAATGAGGATTCCCGTCCTCCTGCACAGTCTCATTCCAGCCTCGGCTCCCCCACAACAACCATAATATTTACCTTTGGAGGTGCACACAAATGCTCTACTGTCTGCAAACTGTCTGCACCTGCGCAGTAGAGCAGCCACGGTGAGGCTCGGCTATTTCCACTGGAGCCCATCGGAAAGCAGCTACTGTGCCAGCGCTGCCTGGATCCCCTCTGGTGAGCACAGGAAAAGCCTCCTGAGGTAAGCACCCCCTAGGGGCAGTTTTTCCCTTCAGGTACACTTCAGGATTTAAGAAATTCATAAACTGTGCATAAAACATGCAATAATAGTGCAATAACATAACTGGGATGGTACGTCATATACTGTATTTTTTGGACTGTAAGACAAAAGCAGGGGGAAAAGTTACTGCGTCTTATAGTCCAAATGCAGGGAGTTCCTGACTTGTGAACGCCTGCCAATGCGAACCTCCAACCCGCCGCAATGTCGGGACTCCCTGTACTGTGCCCATGCAGGGGAGGACACAGGGGGACAAACAGAGGGCACAGGGGGGCACAAGGGGGCATAGAGGAGGACAGAGGGGGACACAGGGAGACACAAGAGGTACAAAGGGGGCATGATCCACAAGATGCCCCTTCACTATGGATGCACCAGGTTTAGTATATATGAATTTTCCCCCCTGGTTTTTGTCCTCTAAACCTAGGTGCGTCTTATGGTCAGGTGCATCTTATAGTCCGAAAAATACAGTAAATACTGGCAGAGCAAGGTGCTTCACCACGTTCTGAGAGCCCAACTGCCGGCATTATATGACATTCCATCCCATTGCGCCATTGAGAATTCCTAGTTGTATGAAGTTTAAAAAGTGGATCAGATTGCATGCAGTAAGAAAAGGATCAAAAAGTGACAAATAACAGTCCTATTAGTTTAGATCCGAGCCGGGACAAGGTTCTCCAGCACCCCAGGCTGAGACACCAAAGTGCTCCCCAAAGCCGTCACACACTGATTGCTATTAGACTAAGAGGCACCCCAGGGCCTCCAACAGCTTAACCTCTAATTATCTGGCTTGCAGTCACTGCCATGTATCCCCTTTTCTTATTTCTCTCTGCTTCAAACACAATAGGTAAATGATAGCTGAGTAAGTTGTACGCCCCCTCCTACACTGTGCCCTGTGGCTGGAGCCTCTCACCTCTGCCCGCCCCCTCCTACACTGTGCCCTGTGGCTGGAGCCTCTCTTGCCTCTGCCTCGGCTCCGCCCTGCGCCTCCTCCTACACTGCGCCCTGTGGCTGGAGCCTCTCTCGCCTCTGCCTCGGCCCCGCCCTGCGCCCCCTCCTACACTGCGCCCTATGGCTGGAACCTCTCTTGCCTCGGCCCCGCCCTGCGCCCCCTCCTGCGCCCTGTGGCTGGAGCCTCTCTCGCCTCTGCCTCGGCCCTGGTTCGGATACAATTCAAAATCCTGACCCCTGCCTACAAAGCACTTTACTTTACTTTAGACTCAACCTGAAAATTCACCTCTTCAGGCAGGCATACTCTCCTACCTAGGACACTTCGGCCACTGACCACCATTTTTACCATCCATAAACAGCTTCCCCTTACCTACTTTCCTATCCCTTAAAGCACATGTGTGGAACTCCAGGCCTGGAGGGCAAGATCCATGCCAGTGTTTAGGATGGAGTGAGAAAGAGAGGAATGTATGGATCACACCTATCCTGATTCAGACCCATCAATTCATTTGAGCTGTATCAAAAATGTGTGAGGACCTCGGCCCTCGTAGGACCGGTTTGACATACCTGCCTTAAAGCGAACCTGAGCCGAAGCTCGGGTTCAAGATGTACTGCTTACTATTTAGAGAGGGAAGTCTCACGATCCTAATGCGGCTTTATCTCAGTTGTAACAAGCCCCCTGTTGCTGAGCGCGGCTCCCCCTTTTCTGAGCGCGGCCACCACTCACATCGGGGCCGCGCAGCTCCTCTTCCTAGTTTAAAGCGGATCCGAGATGAAAAACTAACTATACCAAGTAACTTGTCTATATATCTTATGTACAGTTTAGGTGGTTTAAACAGCAAATCTGTCTACATACTGCTTTAATAGAATATGATGATTTCTTCCTGTGATACAATGACAGCAGCCATGTTGTTTGTAAACATTACACAGAGGCAGGCTTATCTGCATCTCTGGCTAGTAATACCTCCCCCTCCTCCTGCCCAGACTGAGCTCCCATAAGCCATTGCTACTGCCAAGGCTCTCTAAAAACTGTGGGTGGGGCTTATTTAGTTTATAGGGAATTAGAGTATTGAAACAAAAACAAAAAAAGTATTTGGCTTGAGGAATGCCCTATAAACAAATGGAAAGGAACACAATTATGCAATGAGTAAAAGTTCCTCTCGGATCCACTTTAAGTGTGTTTAATGGCTATGCAAGCCCACTCGCACATACGCAGTAGCACGGAGCCGGTGGTTCTGTGCTACTGTACATGCGCAGGTTGGCTCAGTGGGCTATTTGCACGCACTTGAACCAGGAGGAGGAGCTGCGCACTCAGCGACGTGGGATATGAGAATAGTGGGGCGAGCCTCAATACAATCCTGAGGCTTCCCTCTCTTAAGGTAAGTATCTGATTTTGTACCCGAGCTTCCGCTTGCATTCACTTTAAACCTTTAGACTGTAAGGCCTTTTGGCCAGGGCTCTCTTCCCCTTTTGTCTCACAATGCTGTGTAATGTGTGTATAAAAATCTAAAGTTGATTTGTTCACTGCATCAGCGGTAATCCACCATTGTCTTGTATTGACTGTTGTGTTGTTTATTTTGTATTGTTTACCCTGTATGCTGTTATACAGCGCCACGGAAGATGCTGGCACCCTATAAAGCAATAGCAATCCTCATAGCTCCCAAATGTCCCTCTTTCGAAGGGACAGTCCCTCTTTGGGAGCCCCGCCCCTCTATCCCTCTTTCAGGACTTTGTCCCTCTTTCTATGTAAATATATATATTTCTCTACTAAAAAAAATGTATTTGATTGACTCTAAACTTTATTGCCATCCTTTAAATTGATATATCTCTTATCTTAAAAATGTTAATATGAAGGAAAATGAACCAGGATACCAAGGACCAGTGTGGCTTGAATTATAAAACAACATATTTTTCTTATGAAATCTTTATGGTATGCGTGACTAGCGGCATGACAGGGGCATGGTCAGGGGTGTGGCTTAAGTGTCCCTCTTACTCATCTCAAAAAGTTGGGAGGTATGGATCCTCTATAATAACTTGGCTGTGTCTCTGCGTCCCCTCCTGTCCCTGTGTCCGTGCTTTTGGGCTACTGCGAATGTGCAGCACGGGTGGCCGTTCGGTCAGGCGGAGGACAGCGGCGGCGGTCACGAGCGGAAGGGGAGGGGGGTTCTGAAGGTGGCCTAGAGCCTGTTTTTAAAGGGGCTTAGGTCTGCTAGTAACAATAATAATTGATTTTCACTTAGACAACCAAAAATATGGAAGATCAGTCTGTGAAGTAATGAATATGTAAAAATATTTCCCCTGCTCTGCTATAATGGCATAAAAAATATCCTCGCTTTTTATTTTTTTAAATAAAAAGATGCCAGAGTGCGCTATACTGGCATCAAACAATAAGTTACAAATAGTTTTTTAGAATGTGGCAACATGGCAACTGCTGGAGGAGGGCCGACATTGTTTAAGAGAAAACTGGGAGGGTCAGAGGTCACACAGGTGACTTTGCCCTGTCACATGTTTCTAGTGGCTGTCTGGGATATGTAATGACAATGTGTAGCCGACACATATTTGCCGCTGTTCCTCCTCCAGTCACAAAACAATTGAAGGATGTCAGCACATTGGAGGAGTGACACTGTCGCTGGTGACAGTGCAATGCTAGCCTGTCATTAGCCGCATGTCATGGTCTTTAGAGACATGTTTTGGCAATATGTCACAACAGCAAACTCAGCCACCTGACAGTACTCTATGTCTGGAATAAAAGGATGTTTAATGAGGAACTCCAGTGAAAATACGTAATGAAAAAAAAGTGTTTAATTTTTACAATAATTATGTATAAATGATTTAGTCAGTGTTTGCCCGTTGTAAAATCTTTCCCCTAACCTGACATTTTGACATTTATCACATGGTGACATTTTTACTGCTGGCAGGTGATGTCTGTGGAAAGAGATGATGCATTTTTAGCAGATGGAAACAGCTGTTATTTCCCACAGTGCAACAAGGTTTACAGACAGGAAACTGTCAGGACCATGGTCCTGACATCACACTGTGGGAGGGGTTTCACCACAATATCAGCCATACAGAGCCCCCTGATGATCCGATTGAGAAATGGTAAAGATTTCTCATGGGAAAGGGGGTATCAGCTACCGATTGGGATGACGTTCAATCCTTGGTTGAAGTGAGGGCTATTTTTTGGTAGTTTGTTGGCTTGTCTCATACTAACTCTAACTAGTGATATTGTGTACTGTCTACAGGTCTTCACCCTTTACTATCTAATTGTGCCATCACCTACCCCCCAGAAGTTACTTTTTTTTGGTGTGCAGGAGAGGAGGGCAGAGGGGGGAGGAAGTGGCTGATCGTGGGACTGCTGTGCTGCAGGTTGCTGGTGGGGTTTCTACCTCCTCGCACTTGAGGTCAATAAGTGACCTGGCATCGTCGGGAGGGGGGCAGCACCAGCTCATGCTGTTGCTCTGCCCCATGATCCTTATAAGCTGTTTCTATGTTGAATAAGATCCAACAAAGGAGCCACTAGCATTGAGCCCAGATGCGCCCACTTAATATTAATCACATGTCATAGAGGAAGAGCAGGGGGCAGTGGTGATCAAAGTGTTCCAACACTTTGATTTAATCCAGCAACAGCGCCGTCTAGCGACAACCATGTTTTCCTATGTCCGATTATGTCCAATATTGGTGCTGAACTTGAAAGTGCCAATGTCAGACATAGACCAACATAGGATTGGAAGGGGCTTAAGCAAACCTGAATTGGGTTGGTGGTAAAAAGTTGGATAGATACCACAGTCATTGGAAGCCTCTGGATGGTTCAGAGGCTACCTGGATTCTTATAGAGCCCACCGCTCCAGTGCCAGGTCCTTCTTCACCCATTGGCCATACTTCCAGGTGTGGTTGGGTCACGGTGCATCCAGACTGGGCTTGTGAGAGTAAGGTCCACAAATGCCCAGTAGAACAATGCTGCTCATGCACAGCTTTTTCCTCCAGACACAAGCAATCCTACTGGGCCTGAGCATTGCTAGAATCTGGAAAAATTCAGGGCACCAAGGACAAGGGGAGAGTGCAGAGCGCTAAGCTGCTGCGCTACGGTAAAAAAATGGGTGTAGCCATAAAAGGATGTGGGTGGAACCAACAGTAAAGTAACAAAACACAGTTAGGCAAAGTGACCCTGAAGGTAATTATACAACCCCTCACCCTGCTCAAAAAACAAAAAGACACTCATAATAGGGCAAATGGGTAGTAATTGATGAACATTGCAAACAAACGTTCACGGACAGTTCATAAATTTTACCGCAAAGATTTTCTGCAAGCCCTATTGACTTTAATAACAGGAGAACTCTTCAGGGCATTACTGCAGCCACAATTTCTTTAAATAGAAAAAAAAAAAAAAAAGGTGTACAAAGTGTACAAAAACCTGGACAGTGAAATGGTGGAGGGGGATCAAAGGGGACATATTCACCAAAAAAAGTATTTCATGCAAATGATTTTTTAATGTTTTTTTAAAAAGAGATGACAATGCCATTGAATTTAGCAGTTAATAGCAAAGACTACATACATGGTGGAATCACCAAATTTGCAAAAAGATCATGTAGTTTTTGAGAAAATAGTGTAAATTTACATATATCAAAAGAAAGAGCTGTTAATTGTACGCTGGAGTTCCCAGGTGGTCCGTACGCAGTGTGTAATGACCACCTGAAAACCTGATGGAACTGGCAACGCTTTGGCCAGGGATCGCTGTACAGCCGCAATATTGCTGTATAACGATCCCTGGCAAATTTACCCATTATTTGGACTGTTAACAGTTAAATAAAAAAAAATGGCATACCCCCCTCCCAAGCTTCTTTAATCCCTTGTCATGTCACCCATGCAGGCTGGGATAACCAGAATGTGGAGCCTGGACCATGTGGGGCTCCGTAGCCTGAGCTGGCATAGACCAGCCCACATGCACCATGGTATAAGGGGGTCTCTGGAAGAGAGGGTTGGCCAGTCCTCTCCCTCAGAGTCCTCGTCCAATCCATGAAAGAGGGGCTCTTCCCCACACCTCCAGGAGGAGGTGATGGTATACGCCCTGGGGGTTTCATGGTGGCATCTGGGGGGGGGTGCCACCTTTAAGGGTAACCCCAGATGTCTGCCCCTTCCCAGGGCCGGAGCTACCATAGGAGAAAATGGGCAATTGCCCCAGGGCCCTAGAGCCTGTAGGGGTGTAGGGGCCCCCAAGTTGTCCCTCCCTCATCTTAACTGTTGCTACCCAGGGACTCTGCAGAGTCTGTTAAAGAGACTCCGTAACAAAAATTGCATTCTGTTTTTTATCATCCTACAAGTTCCAAAAGCTATTCTAATGTGTTCTGGCTTACTGCAGCACGTTCTACTATCACCATCTCTGTAATAAATCAACTTATCTCTCTCTTGTCAGACTTGTCAGCCTGTGTCTGGAAGGCTGACAAGTTCTTCAGTGTTGTGGTTCTGTGATGCATCTCCCCCTTCCAGGCCCCTCTCTGCACACTGCCTGTGTATTATTTAGGATTAGAGCAGCTTCTCTCTTCTCTCTTATCTTTTGCAAGCTGGATAAATCCTCCTCTGAGCTGGCTGGGCTTTCACATACTGAAGAATTACATACAGGCAGAGCTGTCTGCACTCTGCAGGAAGAAACAGCCTGACACTTCAGTGGAAGATAGCTGCAGGGGGAAAGAAACACACAAATGATCTCTTGAGATTCAAAAGGAAGGCTGTATACAGCCTGCTTGTGTATGGATGTATTTTCTATGTGTGGACATACTGTACATCAACCTACTTCCTGTTTTGGTGGCCATTTTGTTTGTTTATAAACAAACTTTTTAAAACTGTTTTTAACCACTTTTAATGTGGCGAGGAGCGGCGAAATTGTGACAGAGGGTAATAGGAGATGTCCCCTAACGCACTGGTATGTTTACTTTTGTGCGATTTTAACAATACAGATTCTCTTTAAGTTGGGAGGTGATTGGGGGAGGGTCAGCAGCCAGCTCAGGGGCCCAGGAGGGAACTTTGGCTGCAACAAAGGGCCTCTAATGATGCTTTTTGGTCGGGAGGTGTCTGTCGACCTATTGGTCTTTTAACAGACTTCAGAAGATTCACGTTGATCTGGTAAATGAGAAATTACCCATATAAGTGGAAACTAGGCCTTAATGTGGGACGAAACCTAAATTTTATCAGTGGTATAAAGCATTAAACAAAGCATTAAAAATAGCTTTCAGCAGGGCTGGGGAAAAACCTTTCGAAGTTTTTTGTTTTTTTGCTTTAGCATTAGACCAATCATTTCAATGTTTTGTTTTGTATGTTTTTTGCTGTGGAAAAAAAGAGAGGTTCATACTACTTTAAAGTAGGGTTGCCAGGTCGGCTGATGGAGAAAACCGGACAGGGGGTGGAGTTAGGGGTGGAGTTAGGGGCGGAGTCAGAAGCGCACTTTTATGTAGAGTGGGGCTAAGCAATGGGCTTTTTTAAAAAAAAATTTATAGTATTTATATCGCACTGACATCTTCTGCAGCACATTACAGAGTACATAGCCATGTCACTAACTGTCCTCACCAGTAGTACTGGTCCAGTGCACATAAGAGACAGTTTTTCACCAGTAACTGCACATAAGAGACAGCTTTTCACCAGTAAATGCACATTATAAGAGACACCTTTTCGCCAGTAAATGCACATAATAAGAGACAGCTTTTCCCCAGTAAATGCACATAATAAGACACAGCTTTTCACCAGTAAATGCACATAATAAGAGACAACTTTTCACCAGTAAATGCACAAAAGAGACAGCTTTTCACCACTAAATGCACATAATGACAAACAGCCAGTGTTCCCAGTATATGTAGCCAGGGATATATGTGCCCAGTATATGTAGCCAGGGGGTATATATGTTCCAGTATATGTAGGCAGGGGTGTAAATGTCCCAGTATACGTAGGCAGGGGTATATATGTCCCAGTATATGTAGCCAGGGGGTATATGTGCCCAGAATAGGTAGCCAGGGGGTATATGTGCCCAGAATAGGTAGCCAGGAGCTATATGTGCCCAGAATAGGTAGCCAGGGGCTATATGTGCCCAGAATAGGTAGCCAGGGGCTATATGTGCCCAGAATAGGTAGCCAGGGGCTATATGTGCCCGGAATAGGTAGCCAGGGGCTATATGTGCCCGGAATAGGTAGCCAGGGGGTATATGTGCCCAGAATAGGTAGCCAGGGGCTATATGTGCCCAGAATAGGTAGCCAGGGGGTATATGTGCCCGGAATAGGTAGCCAGGGGCTATATGTGCCCAGAATAGGTAGCCAGGTGCCCCCCCCCCCCCCCGCAGGAGGAGAACAGTGCAGCAGAGAGAGAGCTGGGAGCAGCGGTGGAGAAGGGGGGCAATCCCCCCCCTTCCCTCACCTTAGGGTGCTCTCTCTCCCCCGCTGTCTCCTCCAATATGATGTGCAGGCTGGCGGGTGGCTGCGGGCGGAACTTACCTCTGTGTCGCAGGCGCCGGAAGTTCGGGTCCCGCAGCCGCTGAGATTCGACTCAAAAAAGATCCGGATCAAAGATCCGAATCATTCATGAGCCGGACAACACTATTCAGACTGATTAGTGTTGTCCGGCTCATGAATGATTCGGATCTTTGATCCGGATCTTTTTTGAGTCGAATCTTAGCGGCTGCGGGACCCGAACTTCCGGCGCTGGAGCGACACAGAGGTAAGTTCCGCCTGCAGCCACTCGCCAGCCTGCACATCATATTGGAGGAGACAGCGGGGGAGAGAGAGCACCCTAAGGTGAGGGAAGGGGGGGAGATTGCCCCCCTTCTCCACCGCTGCTCCCAGCTCTCTCTCTGCTGCGCTGTTCTCCTCCTGCGCTGTCCGGTTTAGCATGCCTTTTTGCACCGGACACAGCGCACAAAAACCGGACTGTCCGGTGTAAAACCGGACACCTGGCAACCCTACAGTTTAAAGTTAAATGGCAGATCCTTGCTGGGGGTCCGGTCTGTGTATGAGTAGGGATGGTCAGTGAGGTGCAAATCATTTGATGTAGAATTATGCAAATTTTGTATGCAAACTTTTTTCCTCAGGAGGATGTGAATAGTTCGTTATCAAGCTGCATATATTTGCATACAGAATGTGGATAATGCTGCATGAATGACTATCTCCAGGTACAAGCATGGCTGCATTGCACTAGTGCAGAGCCGTTTTCTGCAATGGTGGCCCGCGCCTGTGCAGTGTGGCCACGCTTGTATACAGACAAGAGCAAGGCCGTGAAGGCAGTGGTGTAGCAATAGGGGGTGCAGAGGTAGTGACTGCATCGGGGCCCCAAAGGGCCCACCATCAACCACAGTATTAGCTCTATATTGGTCCTGTGCTGGTAATAATCACTTCTATAGATGCGTTGAATAATAGTAATCATTAACCACTTCAGCCCGCAGGTATTTTCACCTCTAGGACAGAAGCCATTCTTCCTTGCCAGTGCTCCTCCCATTCATTTGCCAATAACTTTATTACTACTTATCACACCTAAATGATCTATATCTTGTTTTTTCGCCACTAATTAGGCTTTCTTTAGGTGGTGCATTTTGCTAAGAATTATTTTATTCCAAATGCATTTTAACAGGAATATTAGAAAAAAAATGGAAAAAATTAATTATTTCTCAGTTTTCGTCCATTATAGCTTCAAAATGAAACGTTCTACTGTGCATAAAACCCACACATTTTATTTGCCCATTTGTCCCAGTTATTGCAACATTTAAAATATTTTCCTAGTAAAATATATGGCGCCAATATTTTATTTGGAAATAAAGGGGCATTTTTTCAGTTTTGCGTCCGTCACTAATTGCAAGCCCATATAAGCATAACTAAATCTAGACAAAACGGAATTTATGATCTTCCCACCCCAGTCATCCCTGGACCTCCCAGATGTGCAGGTCACTGTTAACCACACTACTATTCACCCTACCTCTCAAGCCCGCTGTCTGGGTGTCACCCTGGACTCCGCACTCTCCTTCACTCCCCACATCCAAAACCTCACAAAGTCCTGCAACTTCCACCTTCGTAACATCTGTAAGATTCACCCTTTCCTGACCCCTGCCACCACCAAACTCCTCATCCATTCCCTCATAATTTCCCGCCTCGACTACTGCAATGCCCTTCTGTCTGGACTCCCTAAGACCCGAATAGCCCCACTGCAGTCCATCATGAATGCGGCTGCCAGAATTATCCACTCCTCCCATCGCTCCACCAGGGCGGCTCCCCTCCGTGAATCCCTCCACTGGCTTCCTATCCAGTCCAGAATCAGATTCAAGATATTGTGTCTGACCTACAAATCCATCCACAAAACCTGTCCAACCTACATTTCTGATCTTACTCAGAGATACACACCAAGCCGCTCACTCCGCTCCTCCAATGAACTTCGCCTGACCGTCCCCCGCATCACCCAGTCCCATGCACGCCTCCAAGACTTCTCAAGAGCCGCTCCGACACTATGGAACTCCCTACCTCCACCCATTAGGGCAGCCCCCTCCTTCAACACCTTCAAGAAGGCCCTCAAAACTCACCTTTTCACTCTTGCCTACCACCCCTCACAATTGCTCTAAACCCACAGCCGAACTCTGGTCCCCTACCTCTCGTGTCCCTACCTCTCCCTCTAGATTGTAAGCCTTTGGGCAGGGTCCTCACTTCTTTTGTGTCCTACCTGATCATGCACCTCTATTACTGTGCACCCATGCTATGCATTTGAGTGAACCTAACTTGCCTAACTCCATGCTCCCATCCAGTGACTGACTAAGCATTACCTTGTACTCATACTGTGCTGTGTGATCTGGTTTTCTTGTATTCCTGTATTGTCATATTGCTGTTTGTCACCCCTAAATATTGTCTGTAACCTAAATTAATGTCCAGCGCTGCGTAATATGTTGGCGCTTTATAAATACAACAAATAAATAAATAAATAAAAGATGATAGTAATATACCCTTACAACATACATATTAAAAACTTTATTTCCTAAGGTAACTATTTATGTTTTTTTTTTGTTAAACATTTTTTATTTCTTTTTTTTAAAACATGTTTTTTTTTTTTTTTAGTTACTGGGCAGGGTCAATCAGTTTTTATTAAATGTTTTATTTTTATTTTTTTTTAATTTCTACTTTTTTCAAATTTATCTTTTTGGCCACTTAGTGGCACTAAGCACTCTCCTGAACGTTTACATTTTGTGACGTCTGTTTTTATGAATCAAGATGCCTCCTGATTGGAAGCATCTTGATTTATTCACAGGAAATCGTTTGCCTTGGGGGAACACTCATTCCCCTTCCGCAATTGATCCCCTGTAATAGCGGCGGGGGAATGAGCCACGTGCACGCGTACATGTGCGCGCAACCGCGGCAACACCGCTGGACGAATATATTTGCCCAGATTGCCAATACTCGTTAACAAGCTGTTTCCCATCCCCTTCTTGCACCTCTAACACTGTGATTGTCCTTGATTGGTTTCTGTGTGCCGTATCAATTTATATGCATAGAGGGCGAGGGGGGGGAGGGGGGTAGGGGCAAAGTAAAACTTGCACTGGGGCCCACAGCTTCCTAGCTACACCACTGCGTGAAGCCTTTGGATCATGCAGTGTATACCCTCTACTGATGTAGGTATCTAACATGTCTACTTTAAAACCAAAGCCTTTTGCCTTCCAGTAAGACCTGTTTAGGGCTATAGATACAACTGTCTATCTGTTTATTCTCACTTCAGGTTTGCTTCAAGTTTACAAAAAAAAAGTGTATTATCATTATTATTATTTTGTTTGTTTTGGACTCCTCTGAGAGGAGCCATGATTATTGTTTTGTTTTTTAAGCACTTTCCTCTTGTATGCCTGGTTTGTGTATCAGAGCAGCAGCACAGCTAGTCCCCCCACCTCGGATGCCTGTGATTCTGAAAGATCAGAACAATCACACAGATGAAAGCCACGGCCGCAGCAACGAGGAGAACCGCGTGATTGCTTTATTTCAGACGCTCTTCCCTTCTAACACAAAGGACAGAGAAGCTTGTACTCTCGCTGAAGGCCTCCTCCAGTAATGGCCACTGAGAGCAGAAGCGCCTTGAAGTCGATCTGCGGGGTACAACATGCTCCAGAATATGAACGGTTCTCGAGTTCCAGTCCCCAGCGTTGGGGATCTGAGGCTTCAGGGGGATCGAGTTCAAATAGCATGACACACGTAATCATCCGAAGGCCATGAATTAATGATCGCTTTACTCAGCAGAAATTAGACGTGGGCTGACATCTCTGTAACGCGCATTGTCTCTTTGTAGACAGATGAGGTGGGGGGGGGTATTTGGATCTCGACTGAATTCACAGATGTGTGTTGATTTTAATTAGTGTATGTTCTAAAGCATGTCTATACGATATGTAGGGCCCAGTGTGGCTTGAAAATTTTCGCCAAAGTCACTTTCGCATCGAAAAAAATCCATTTTAGATTTCGAGAAAACATTTGCGAAAATACATAAATATTTTCACAAGGTGGTCAAAGAAAGCAAATTTCTCGGTCCGATGTGAAAATTCATGAAAAACTTGAAATGTGATATTTTTTACCGCAAAAACTCATGTAAAGCTCAGAGATTGTTTATTTTAGCACCAAAATTTGTGAAAAATCACAAACTTATTACAAAATGATTTTTGTGGCTTTTTCACTCGAAAGTTGAATTTTTTATTATTTTGGGTGAAAATTAATCCAAAAAGAATATCGGCATTTTTGCTCATCACTGGTAGGGCCTGATTTACTCAGGTATCTACTAAGCAGGGGTGATCCAGGGCACTTTTGGGCACTCCAGCTGTAAAATGGGTGTGGCCACGCACCAGAATGTGGGTGTGCTCGTAGGTGGAGCTAAATTAACATGAACTTAACAGCAGTCTAAAAAGGTCTCCCAGCAAAATGTTGGATGAAGCCCCCCTCTTCATTAATACAAAGAAAAACAAAATGCAGCATATCACATAAACAGGCAGTGCCACTTAAACATAACTAGGCAAAGTTACCTGGCTTCAGTGCTGGCTGGTCTGGCTTTCTGCTGGGTGGTCTTGCCTGCTGCCAGCAGTGCCAGGTTATGTGTCAGCTCCCCCATAGCATTCCCTGACCTTCTAGTGGACCCCCTCCCATGCTCCCACAGGCCTCCCATTGAGGCACCACAACTCCCAGCATGCCCCATAGAAGAACCACAACTCCCTGCATGCCCCATAAAGGTATCACAGCACCCAGGACTCTGCCCTCCCCTCCTGTATATAAAGTGGGGGCCATTTCTAGAGCTCTGTCCTTGCTGGACTCTGTGGCACTGAGAGGATCATCTCCAGGCCATAGTGTACATCAGCAAGAGCGTTTTCAGTCCTTACATTGCCACTTATACCGTATCTGATACTTGTATTCAGCTAGCTAGCCAGTGAGTGATTACTTAAGTCAGCCCCACGCTTGCTGTGACATCCACCCGCCAGGTGCCATTGGGACTCACCTTCACCTTGTAGCATGCATGGAGGCTTTAATAATAGCTTAAACGCTTTTCCGTGATTTCCGTGATCGCCTCATTCACGGAAAAAATCAGAGTCAAATTCATAAGTCTGTTTCAAATCCGGAAATTAACCACTTGAGGACCACAGTCTTTCTACCCCTTAAGGACCAGGCACTTTTTTTCCATTCAGACCACTGCAGCTTTCACGGTTTATTGCTCGCTCATACAACCTACCACCTAAATGAATTTTGGCTCCTTTTCTTGTCACTAATAAAGCTTTCTTTTGGTGCTATTTGATTGCTCCTGCGATTTTTACTTTTTATTATATTCAGCAAAAAAGACATGAATTTTGGCAAAAAAATGATTTTTTTAACTTTCTGTGCTGACATTTTTCAAATAAAGTAAAATTTCTGTATACATGCAGCGCGAAAAATGTGGACAAACATGTTTTTGATTAAAAAAAAACCCATTCAGTGTATATTTATTGGTTTGGGTAAAAGTTATAGCGTTTACAAACTATGGTGCAAAAAGTGAATTTTCCCATTTTCAAGCATCTATGACTTTTCTGACCCCCTGTCATGTTTCATGAGGGGCTAGAATTCCAGGAGAGTATAAATACCCCCCAAATGACCCCATTTTGGAAAGAAGACATCCCAAAGTATTCACTGAGAGGCATAGTAAGTTCATAGAAGATATTATTTTTTGTCACAAGTAAGCGGAAAATGACACTTTGTGACAAAAAAAAAAAAAAAAAAAGTTTCCATTTCTGCTAACTTGCGACAAAAAAAAAATGAAATCTGCCACGGACTCACCATGCCCCTCTCTGAATACCTTGAAGTGTCTACTTTCCAAAATGGGGTCATTTGTGGGGTGTGTTCACTGTCCTGGCATTTTGGGGGGTGCTAAATTGTAAGCACCCCTGTAAAGCCTAAAGGTGCTCATTGGACTTTGGACCCCTTAGCGCAGTTAGGCTGCAAAAAAGTGCCACACATGTGGTATTGCCATACTCAGTAGAAGTACTATAATGTGTTTTGGGGTGTATTTTTACACATACCCATGCTGGGTGGGAAAAATATCTCTGTGAATGACAATGTTTTCATTTTTTTTACACACAATTGTCCATTTACAGAGTTATTTCTCCCACCCAGCATGGCTATGTGTAAAAATACACCACAAAACACATTATACTACTTCTCCTGAGTACGGCGATACCACATGTGTGGCACTTTTTTGCACCCTAACTGCGCTAAAGGGCCCAAAGTCCAATGAGTACCTTTAGGATTTCACAGGTCATTTTGCGACATTTGGTTTCAAGACTACTCCTCATGGTTTAGGGCCCCTAAAATGCCAGGGCAGTATAGGAACCCCACAAATGACCCCATTTTAGAAAAAAGACACCCCAAGGTATTCCGTTAGGAGTATGGTGAGTTGATAGAAGATTTTATTTTTTGTCACAAGTTAGCGGAAGATGACACTTTGTGAAAAAAACAATTAAAATCAATTTCCGCTAACTTGTGACAAAAAAATAAAAACTTCTATGAACTCACCATACTCCTAACGGAATACCTTTGGGTGTCTTCTTTCTAAAATGGGGTCATTTGTGGGGTTCCTATACTGCCCTGGCATTTTAGGGGCCCTAAACCATGAGGAGTAGTCTGGAAATCAAATTCCGCAAAATGACCTGTGAAATCCTAAAGGTACTCATTGGACTTTGTGCCCTTTAGCGCAGTTAGGGTGCAAAAAAGTGCCACACATGTGGTATCGCCGTACTCTGGAGAAGTAGTACAATGTGTTTTGGGGTGTATTTTTACACATACCCATGCTGGGTGGGAGAAATAACTCTGTAAATGGACAATTGTGTGTAAAAAAATCAAAAGATTGTCATTTACAGAAGTATTTCTCCCACCCAGCATGGGTATGTGTAAAAATACACCCCAAAACACATTATACTACTTCTCCCGAGTACGGCAATACCACATGTGTGGCACTTTTTTGCACCCTAACTGCGCTAAAGGGCCCAAAGTCCAATGAGTACCTTTAGGATTTCACAGGTCATTTTTGTTTCAAGACTACTCCTCACGGTTTAGGGCCCCTAAAATGCCAGGGCAGTATAGGAACCCCACTAATGACCCCATTTTACAAAGAAGACACCCAAAGGTATTCCGTTAGGAGTATGGTGAGTTCATAGAAGATTTTATTTTTTGCCACAAGTTAGCGGAAATTGATTTGAATTGTTTTTCTTCACAAAGTGTCATATTCCGCTAACTTGTGACAAAAAATAAAATCTTCTATGACCTCGCCATACACCTAATGGAATACCTTTGGTTGTCTCCTTTCTAGAATGGGGTCATTTGTGGGGTTCCTATACTGCCCTGGCATTTTAGGGGCCCTGAACCGTGAGGAGTAGTCTTGAAACCAAATGTCGCAAAATGACCTGTGAAATCCTAAAGGTACTCATTGGACTTTGGGCCCCTTAGCGCACTTAGGGTGTAAAAAAGTGCCACACATGTGGTACCGCCGTACTCAGGAGAAGTAGTATAATGTGTTTTGGGGTGTATTTTTACACATACCCATGCTGGGTGGTAGAAATATCTCTGTACATGACAATTGTTTGATTTTTTTTACACACAATTGTCCATTTACAGAGAGATTTCTCCCACCCAGCATGGGTATGTGTAAAAATACACCCCAAAACACATTATACTACTTCTCCTGAGTACGGCGATACCACGTGTGACACTTTTTTTGCAGCCTAGGTGCGCTAAGGGGCCCAACGTCCTATTCACAGGTCATTTTGAGGCATTTGTTTTCTAGACTACTCCTCACGGTTTAGGGCCCCTAAAATGCCAGGGCAGTATAGGAACCCCACAAGTGACCCCATTTTAGAAAGAAGACACCCCAAGGTATTCTATTAGGTGTATGGCGAGGTCATAGAAGATTTTAGTTTTAGTCACAAGTTAGTGAAAAATGACACTTTGTGAAAAAAAAACCAATAAAAATCAATTTCCGCTAACTTTTGACAAAAAATAAAATATTCTATGAACTCGTCATACACCTAACAGAATACCTCGGAGTGTCTTTTTTCTAAAATGGGGTCACTTGTGGGGTTCCTATACCGCCCTGGCATTTTACAGGCCCAAAACCGTGAGTAGTCTAGAAACCAAATGTCTCAAAATGACTGTTCAGGGGTATAAGCATCTGCAAATTTTGATGACAGGTGGTCTATGAGGGGGCGAATTTTGTGGAACCGGTCATAAGCAGGGTGGCCTTTTAGATGACAGGTTGTATTGGGCCTGATCTGATGGATAGGAGTGCTAGGGGGGTGACAGGAGGTGAATGATGGGTGTCTCAGGGGGTGATTAGAGGGGAAAATAGATGCACTCAATGCACTGGGGAGGTGATCGGAAGGGGGTCTGAGGGGGATCTGAGGGTTTGGCCGAGTGATCAGGAGCCCACACGGGGCAAATTAGGGCCTGATCTGATGGGTAGGTGTGCTAGGGGGTGACAGGTAGTGACAGGAGGTGATTGATGGGTGTCTCAAGGTGTGATTAGTGGGGGGAATAGATGCAAGTAATGCAATGGCGAGGTGATCAGGGCTGGGGTCTGAGGGTGTGGGCGGGTGATTGGGTGCCCTAGGGGCAGATGGGGGTCTAATCTGATGGGTAGCAGTGACAGGGGGTGATTGATGGGTAATTAGTGGGTGTTTAGAGGAGAGAACAGATGCAATGCACTTGGGAGGTGATCTGACTGTGGGTCTGCAGGCGATCGGATGGTGTGTGTGGGTGATCAGATTGCCCGCAAGGGGCAGGTTAGGGACTGATTGATGGGTGGCAGTGACAGGGGGTGATTGATGGGTGGCAATGACAGGGGCTGATTGATGGGTGGCAGTGACAGGGGGTGATTGATGGGTGATAGGTGATTGGCAGGTGATCAGGAGCCCACACGGGGCAAATTAGGGCCTGATCTGATGGGTAGGTGTGCTAGGGGGTGACAGGTAAAGCCTCACTGAGCCAGGGTGGGGAGGCCATACCACGCTCTCTGAAACAAAACGTCAAGAGCCAGCCCAGCCAAGACCACCAACACAGGCTGACAAAAGCCCAAATAAAAGGAATGATAGAAAGCTGCAAGGACCGATACATAGAGGAATGGAGAAGTGACATAAAGAACTCCCAGAAACTCACTATCTACCAATCACTACAGAGGGAGTACACAATGGCCCCATATCTGGAGAGGCTACACCACCACAAAGATAGACAGGCCTTGAGCCTGTACCGTCTGAGTGCCC
This sequence comes from Hyperolius riggenbachi, assembly GCF_040937935.1. Lineage (NCBI taxonomy): Eukaryota > Metazoa > Chordata > Amphibia > Anura > Hyperoliidae > Hyperolius > Hyperolius riggenbachi. The sequence goes on from NC_090646.1 coordinate 656,538,436, forward strand.
ACAACCTGGAGATAGAGACAGGACGACACAGACAGACATGGAAGCCCAGGGAGGAGAGACTGTGCCGGCAATGTGATCAGGGGGTCCTGGAGGATGAGGCCCACTTCCTGCTACACTGCAGCAAATATACACCGTTGAGGACCGCCCATTTCCAAAGACTCTCCGCCCACATTGCAGATTTCACCTCCACAGATGAGGAGAGGAAACTCTATATCATACTGGGGGAAGAGGAAGAAACTGTGCAAATAGCTGCCAGATATGTCACGGCCTGCCACCAACTGAGAGGAACATGATAACACATGGACTGTATAACCCCATACTCCCCTCCCCTATGGACTGTATGCCTATACCCCCCTCCCCTATGGACTATATACCCCATCCCCCCCATACCATCCCGTACATCCTCCTATGGACTGTATACCCATGTCCTTCCCTTATTCCCACAATCCCCCCCCCCCCCCACGTTAATGTTCTATTTTGCTTTGGCAATGCTAAATGTATTTGGTCCTGCCAATAAAGCTTTTTTGGATTTGGATTTGGATTTGGATTTGGATTGACAGGTGATCAGTGGGTTATTACAGGGGAGAACAGATGTAATTAATGCACTGGTGAATTGATAAGGGGGGGTCAGAGGGCAATCTGAGCGTGTTGGCGGGTGATTGGGTGCCCGCAAGGGGCAGATTAGGGTCTGATCTGTTAGGTAAAAGTGACAGGTGGTGATAGGGGGTGATTGATGGGTAATTAGTGGGTGTTTAGAGGAGAGAATAGATGTAAACAATGTATTTGGGAGGTGATCTGATGTCGGATCTGCGGGCGATCTATTGGAGTGGGTGGGTGATCAGATTTCCCGCAAGGGGCAGGTTAGGGGCTGATTGATGGGTGGCAGTGACAGGGGGTGATTGATGGGTGATAGGTGATTGGCAGGTGATTGACAGGTGATCAGTGGGTTATTAAAGGGAAGAACAGATGTAATTAATGCACTGGCGAATTGATAAGGGGGGGGGGGGTGTCTGAGGGCAATCTGAGCGTGTGGGCGGGTGATTGGGTGCCCGCAAGGGGCAGATTAGGGTCTGATCTGATAGGTAACAGTGACAGGTGGTGATAGGGGGTGATTGATGGGTGATTAGTGGGTGTTTAGAGGAGAGAATAGATGTAAACAATGGATTTGGGAGGTGATCTGATGTCGGATCTGCGGGCGATCTATTGGTGTGGGTGAGTGATCAGATTGCCCGCAAGGGGCAGGTTAGGGGCTGATTGATGGGTGGCAGTGACAGGGGGTGACAGGGGGTGATTGATGGGTGATAGGTGATTGACAGGTGATCAGTGGGTTATTACAGGGAAGAACAGATGTAATTAATGCACTGGCGAATTGATAAAGGGGGGTCAGAGGGCAATCTGAGCGTGTTGATGGGTGATTGGGTGCCCGCAAGGGGCAGATTAGGGTCTGATCTGATAGGTAAAAGTGACAAGTGGTGATAGGGGGTGATTGATGGGTGATTGATGGGTAATTAGTGGGTGTTTAGAGGAGAGAATAGATGTAAACAATGGATTTGGGAGGTGATCTGATATCGGATCTGCGGGCGATCTATTGGTGTGGGTGGGTGATCAGATTGCCCGCAAGGGGCAGGTTAGGGGCCGATTGTTGGGTGGCAGTGACAGGGGGTGATTGATGGGTGATTGATGGGTGATTGATGGGTGATTGACAGGTGATTGACAGGTTATCAGGGGGGATAGATGCATACAGTACACAGGGGGGGGGGGTCTGGGGGGGTCCTGGGGAGAATCTGAGGGGTGGGGGGGTGATCAGGAGGGGGCAGGGGGCAGGGGGGGGGATAAAAAAAAATAGCGTTGACAGATAGTGACAGGGAGTGATTGATGGGTTATTAGGGGGGTGATTGGGTGCAAACAGGGGTCTGGGGGGTGGGCAGGGGGGGTCTGAGGGGTGCTGTGGGCGATCAGTGGGCGGGGGGGGGGCAGATCAGTGTGTTTGGGTGCAGACTAGGGTGGCTGCAGCCTGCCCTGGTGGTCCCTCGGACACTGGGACCACCAGGGCAGGAGGCAGCCTGTATAATACACTTTGTTTACATTACAAAGTGTATTATACACTTTGTAGCGGCGATCGCGGGGTTAACATCCCGCCGGCGCTTCCGTATGGCCGGCGGGATGTTACGGCGGGTGGGCGGAGCCAGTTGCCGGGGGAAGCGCGCGTCATCAATGACGCGATCGCTCCCCCGGCATAGGAAATGGACGCAACGCCCTAAGGCGTATTGCGGTCCTTAAGGCATCCACTTTGCCGCCGCCCATGGGCTGTGGGCGGTCGGCAAGTGGTTAATCATGGAATTTCAGGATTTTTTTTCAATCACAGCCAAATAGTCGAATCCGTGATTGGGGGATATCCGAGCAGCACTGCCAGCTATGCCCATAATTCCCATTATGGCCCATTGGCGGCACCTGGTGCACCCAAATGTCCAGCACCTTTTTTCCAGATTCGCTTCCATATTCCTCTCACTTCTGTATCCTTTTAACAACTCTGCAGCATCACCAAGAGCCTAGGATGGTGCTAACGATGAGGGTTGTGCCAGCACACAGAGAAGTCTATGGAGTTTCATTCACACCTGAAAACAAAAACGCAAGCGTTTTTTCATTCACTTTTTTTAAGCACCTCCCGGCACTTGGGTGGGCACCGTTTTTGTTAAAAGAGCTTTTCTAAGCGCTTTTCCAGAGCGTTTTTTTAATTCACTCCCTGATGCAAGTCAGGAAGTGAACTCTTTGACCCGGAAAATAATAAATACAATGTATTTATTTTTAAAAACAGAAACGCAATCACTGCACAAAACGATTTTGTGAGCATTTTGAGTTTTCCCTATACCTTTCATTCAGGCGGAATCGCCCCAAAAATGGTACAGGCACCGCTTTGCTGAGCGTATCGGAAAAGAACCGCTCAGATGTGAACTCCCTTGTAGGGAATATTGCACAAGTGTTTTTAGGGCGATTTTGAAGATTGTCTGCGCTTGAAAAAAGGGCAAAAAACACCCTTAGTGTGAACGAGCACTCAATGTTTACTACTTAGACCCAAGTGTTCACTATAAGGTACTACTAATAAAACTCATATACTTTGGTCACATAATGAAAAGACCAGATTCTTCTGAATAATCCTTGATATTTGGAAAAATTGAGGGCAAAAGAAGAAGAGGGCAGGCAGAGGCTGAGGTGGATAGACAGCATATGTAAAGCTATGAATGTGCCTATGCAACAGCTGAGAGAAGCAGTGATTGACAGACACACGTGTACATATAGGTCAGGTACAGTCGACTAAAGAAATGAGGAGGAGAGGAGGAGCAAATGAAGAACGAACTGCCCCAGGAAGGATATAGATATACTAATCTAAAGTTAGGGGTACTTTAAAGTCGTCATCTGAAGTGCAGCTTCGCAGTTAGCTTTACGAGGGTTCTTGGTGGCAGATCAGCCCTCTCTGATGTCCTCTACTAATGCCTCTCTACATTATGGCATTCCCCTTTAATAACTCTCATTTCAGGTCAATCAGGACGGCAGAATAGTGTTGTAGAGTCCCGTCGCTCGCAGGCTAGAACGTGCTGCGGCAGGAAAACTTTTTGATTTGTAAAACTTGACCTGTTTTGCGAGCAGTAAATGGTGATGGAAATGTCACGGGTCAGCTCATATAAAAACAATAACTGGACCACTTAAACCTCTCACCTCTCCGAGATTAAAAATTAGATGATCTCATCTGTCTTTCCAGATCTTTCCATCAAACATTTGAGCTATTTATGAAATCGCCATATATAATAATAGCTACACCATAACATGGACAACAGAAGAGATAGGTGAACCCGGCTCCCTCTGTCCACAGCTTATAATGAGAACAAATGGAATTGACCTTCCCTTGCAGGACACTCCAGTTAGTGTATTAATACAAATTCCATTACACTGCAAGTCTACTGGGGCATTCATTAACAGATCTATAAAATCTTTGTGAAGTCATAATAGGTAGAAGAAGCCATTGAAATTAGACAGTCTGGCTATAATTGAAGTCCCCGCTGATCTTTCTTCACAAGGAGGTAGTTTAAAGTGGCTGGCATTACTTATTCTGCCGCCGTTAAAAAGCACCTTCTTGAAAAAAGGCACCTGAAAAGGAAATAACTACTCTTAAATCTGATTGGAGGGCAAGAGCAACCAAACAGAGCCCGGAGATTTTGGAATGTTCACACGTGGTCTGCGGAACTTTTTCTGGTTGCCCCCAAAGCTGTCTTTAGTTGTTAAAGAACAACTATCGCTACAAAAAACAATTTTTTTAATACTCTAAATTAGGATTCACATTACCACTAGTGCTGAGGGCACTTTATTTATTCTCACAGTTCTTTTTCTCTGCTTTAAACTCAGCCTTCACTGTGTTCTCCTCCCAGCATGCAGGAGAGACTGAGGAGAAAAACAAGCTGATTTGAAGAGGTAACAGGTAGCTAGATGTGCTGTAATATGGCTGTAATATAACTAGCAGTCAAGGAGATATGTATACACCACTCCTGACTGGCTGCATGTGATGTTACACTTCTGGCTCTGTAGCATGTAACAAAGCTCTGGCTGCTCAATACCGTCCATACTGGGATGGAGGGAAACATTGGTAAATACATACTGATGACATATCTCCAAACTGTCCCTTTTTTGGAGGGACAGTACCTCTTTGGAGACCCTGTCCCTCTTTCTTCCTTATTTGTCTGTGTGTATTTTATGTACTGAAAATGTGATTAATTGAATCTAAACTTTATTCACATGCTTTACTGTATATTGATAAAGTTGATATATAAATGTTAATATGAAGGGTAATGGACCAGAAAAGAAAGGGCCAGTGTGGTTTGGATTACAAAACAACATATATTTCATATGACATCTTTATGGTATGCGTTACTAGAGGTGTTTTGGAGGCGTGATTGGGGGTGGGGCTTAAGTATCCCTCTTTCTTATCTAAAAAAAGTTGGAAGGTATGCTGACACACACACAATAAACTAGCAGCTAGAAACTTAACCCCTTACCACCACCTGAACAACATTCTTTCCGCTAGGACCTACTAGACTATACACTGATGAGTTGATAGCAACCCCCCTGTGCAGGGAAATGGTCCAGTCCTGCAGAGCCGACACCTTTTTGTATCTGTAGGCATTGGGATGATTTTACTGCAGAGAGGCAGAGCTGTTTGAGGAAATACATTGCTCCTAGTACTTGTGGTAAGGTGTGCCCTAACATACAGCATTTAAAAAAAGTTGCTTTAATTAATAGTTGTTCTCTAATCAATAGTTGCCCTTTAACTCCATGCAGCCCAAAGGCTGTTGCTGTGGTGACAAATGCAGGGGCCACCTTGTGTTTGATTGCCTGTAGGGTATCAGCCACCACTGTAACAGGAACAGCCACTGATTAGCAGTCGCTACTATGCCAGCAGCAGTAAAAGACACTTATTAGCAGCTGCCACTATGCCAGCAGAAGTAACAGCCACTGATTAGCAGCCACTACTATGCCAGTAGCAGTAACAGCCAATGATTAGCAGCCGCCACTGTGCCAGCAGCAACAGCCACTGATTAGCAGCTACCAATGTGCCAGCAGCATTAACAGCCACTGATTAGCAGCCGCCTCTGTGCCAGCCACTGATTAGCAGCTACCATTGTGCCAGCAGCAGTAGTAACATAACAGCCACTGATTAGCAGCTAACACTATGCCAGCAGCAGTAACATAACAGCCACTGATTAGCAGCTAACACTATGCCAGCAGCAGTAACAGTCACTAATTAGCAGCTAACACTATGCCAGCAGCAGTAACAGCCACTGATTAGCAGCTACCACTGTGCCAGCAGCAGTAGTAACATAACAGCCACTGATTAGCAGCTGTCACTGTGCCAGCAGCAGTAACATAACAGCCACTGATTAACAGCTAACACTATGCCAGCAGCAGTAACAGCCACTGATTAGCAGCTAACACTATGCCAGCAGCAGTAACAGCCACTGATTAGCAGCTACCACTGTGCCAGCAGCAGTAACAGAACAGCCACTGATTAGCAGCTAACACTATGCCAGCAGCAGTAACAGCCACTGATTAGCAGCTAACACTATGCCAGCAGCAGTAACAGCCACTGATTAGCAGCTGCCACTATGCCAGCAGCAGTAGCAGCCACTGATTAGTAGCTGCCACTGTGCCAGCAGCAGTAACAGCCACTGATTAGCAGCTGCCACTATGCCAGCAGCAGTAGCAGCCACTAATTAGTAGCCGCCACTGTGCCAGCAGCAGTAACAGCCACTGATTAGCAGCCGCCACTGTGCCAGCAGCAGTAACAGCCACTGATTAGCAGCTGCCACTATGCCAGCAGCAGTAGCAGCCACTGATTAGTAGCTGCCACTGTGCCAGCAGCAGTAAGAGCCACTGGTTAGCAGCTGTCACTATGCCAGCAGCAGCAATAGCCACTGATTAGCAACTGCCACTTTGCCAGTACCAGTAAGAGCCACTGATTAGCAGCTGCCACGGTGTCATAAGCACTATGCCTGCATACTGAAAGGGACATGCTAACTTTACATGGTATATGGGTTAGTGGAAATATTTTATTTGACAATATGTCACAGGCATAGTGTACCTAACAGATATAAGCAAAAATTATATTTAATCTCGGTAGTTCGACCCCATAGTACTCTCAAGAACGGCCATATGGCCCTTGGTCTAAAAAAGTATGGACACCCCTGCTCTATCCCTCTTTTTTCTCTGTTTGACTCCCAGCCAGGCCACTATCTGCATGGAGTTTTTATGTCTGCCTGGGTTTCCTCTAGGCACTCTGGTTTTCTCTCACATGGCACTAGAGCAGGCATGGGCAAACTTGGCCCTCCAGCTGTTAAGGAACTACAAGTCCCACAATGCATTGCAGGAGTCTGACAGCCACAGTCATGACTCATAAAAGCAAATGCATTGTGGGACTTCTGTAACAGCTGGAGGGCCGAGTTTGCCCATGCCTGCACTAGACTGTGTTGTTCTTGGGGAGAGAAAGCAGAAAAAACTGGCACCAGCATGCGGCAGGGATGGAACGGCCACTGGTGGGCTTACCTGCAACGTGCACCGATGCAAATGCGTCTTGAGAAAAGAGGAGAAGCGGGCACTGCTGCGTAAATCCCTTTATTGTGGCCGGGTTACAGAGTGGCTGCAGTGGGGGGAGAGGGTGGCCTGACAGCTGTTTCGCAAGTATACAACTTGCTTCTTCAGAGGCTAAAAGACAACTGCAGGAAATTTCATATTTATACCTTAAGCCATCACACTCACCATTTCCTCCGCTCACCGTAACCAGCTTGAGACGCACGCTAGTGCCGGCCGTTTCCTGGTCACGCCCCCCTCCTCGTCAATACAGCATGTGAGCGGCTGCAGCCATTCAGCGAGCCGCGAGTCTCCCCGCCAATCTGCTCACTGCTTTGGCTTACGTCATTGGGGGACGGTCCGTGGAGAGGCTCCAGCGTCTAGTAGGTCACTATGGTAACCTCCTCGTTGCTCACGCTGACTACGTGTGCGGTTTAACCCCTGTGCACCCATAAGAGGTACCTCCGTGGACCCAGCTGGATATGCGATACCACCGCCATCCCAACCACAGGGTCTTAGTCATCGGGACCCATCTATTGGGACATCAGGGATAGCATCTCTAGTGTGAGTGATCCTTTGGCTCTATGAATAAAAGGATAAATATTAAAATACAAACATAGACAATAAACATACAGACATTATGCCTAGCATTCTGCTAAATACTGCATAAAGTTGCTGTCCCAACAATTTTCTATTCAAAAGAATGAAACTGAGAAGGAGAATAAAAAAATAATAATAATGAACATTCAAGCTATGGTTATTTCCATTGCTAAGGGTCAGAGAAAGGTGTACAGTATTGCATTAATTATACTTATTTAGAAAGCAGTGTAACTCATTCCTATCGTTTAACCCCAAAGGGCCACAAGCTTTAGTAACTGAGATTATCCTAGCTTCCTGTTGCAGCAACATCTGTTCACGATCTCCACCCCTCCGGGGCACTTCCACAGTCAGAATACCAGCAAAACTCAAGCATGTAATGTTTCCATTATGATTTTCCCTTACATGACGGATAAGTCTCCCTGCTCCTATGCCTGTTTTCACCGAATTGACATGTTCTTGGAATCGAGTACACAGCATCCGAGTTGTTTGGCCAATATAAAAACTGCCACACTGGCATAAAATACAATAAACAGCAAATTTGCTCCGACAATGCAAGAACTGCTTGATGGATAGAGTTTGGCCTCCTACTCTGATGCTGCGTCCCGCTACATATTGTTGGCAATGATTGCAATTGCCACATCTAAAACCTCCAGTAGGTATTGATCTCTGTAGCCAACCAGGTTCCCTAGGGGCAGCATATTCACTGTTAGTTATGACATCTCCCACAGTGCGAGCCCTCCTAAAGGATATGAGTGGTCTCTGTTTGGATATACTAGCAAGGCAGGGCTCACCCTGCAGGACATGCCAATGTCTATACAGAATTGTTTTGATCTGGTCTGCCATTGGTGAAAAATCGAAAACACAGGTAAACCGATCATCCATTTTCTGTTGTTGTCTAGTCACTCCTAATGCTCCTTGGCTGTATCGCCTTCTATATTTGTTCGTGACAATTTCTTCTCTATTCAAAGAGTCTGCTCTCCTAAAAGCTTTATTAAGATCCTGCAGGGTGTATCCCATATTGGCCAATCTCACCGCCAATTCTTGGCCTTGTTTCTCAAGCTGGTTACGGTGAGCGGAGGAAATGGTGAGTGTGATGGCTTAAGGTATAAATATGAAATTTCCTGCAGTTGTCTTTTAGCCTCTGAAGAAGCAAGTTGTATACTTGCGAAACAGCTGTCAGGCCACCCTCTCCCCCCACTGCAGCCACTCTGTAACCCGGCCACAATAAAGGGATTTACGCAGCAGTGCCCGCTTCTCCTCTTTTCTCAAGCTGCACTAGACTGTGTTGGACACATGGCCATGTTAGGGATTAGATTGTGAGCCCCTCTGAGTGAGGTACAGTTACTGGTAATATACTCTGTAAAATGCTGCAGAAGATGTCATAAATACTAAATAATAATAATACTTTGCACCTCTCTCAGGACTGGTTTTACAGATCCATGTACATTTGTGTGTTTTTCTACTACAATTGTGTTCACTTGACCAGCTTGATTTAAATGATAGAACTATGGGCCCAATCCAATTCACTTTTTCTCCTAGGAGATCATTTTCTTCTTCTTTTTAAAATAAGTTTTCAGCACTTTGCAAATGAAAAAAATTCCAAAAAGTGGGTGGACAACATTAGTCTGAGTATTTTCTTGCTTGCTGGTGGATTAAAAGTCAATTTATTTATAAGATGTGAAAATATTATCTAGAAGAAAACAAGTAGAAAAAGTGAATTGGGCCATATGTCTTCTGCTGGTGAATTGATTCTTTGGGAATAACAGTGGCTATGGGGCTTTTGTTATCAAGAGTAACTTGTTCAACCTTTATCCAACTATCGTTACTGTCCAAAGTTGGAGTTAAATTCAATAAACAAAGTTGACGTTAAAGTCACTTCGGGGATGAGGGACAATACTGAGACACTGGAAATATATATAAGCCACAATTGGGGTACTAGAAAGCTGGGCCCACTATTGGGGCACTGGAAAGCTGGGCCCACTATTCGGGCATTGGAAAGCTGGGCCCACTATTGGGGCATTGGAAAGCTGGGCCCACTATTGGGGCATTGGAAAGCTGGACCCACTATTGGGGCATTGGAAAGCTGGACCCTCTATTGAGGCACTGGAAAGATAAACAAAGCTATGAGAGGCACTGAAATGCTGGGACCCACTATTGGGGCACTAGGAAGCTGGACCCACTATTTGGACACTCAAAAGCTGGACCCACTAATCAGACACTGTAAAGATGAGACCTACTATTGGGACACTGGAAAGCTGAGACCCACAATTAGGGCACTGGAAACAGTGGTGTTCATCTGGATTCCGGATATCCGGGAAACCCAGATATCCGACCATTTCTAAGCTATCCGATCCGGATTCTGGATCCTGGATTTCTAAAGAAATCCGGATCGCTATCTGCGGATATTTGGGCGTATATCCGGATCCAAAATACTGTAACTAAGGAGATGACGTCCTGGAGCCAATCAGAGGGCTCCCAACAGAAGCCCTAGCAACCAATCACAGAGGGGAACCCTGGCCAGCCCCACCTGACCTCATTGAGCCAATCAGAGGGCTCCCAGCCTAAGCCCTGGCACCCAATCACAGAAAGGAACACTGACCAGCCCCCCTGTATAATAAGGAGGGCTTCCATGATGAGACATAGCATCCCTTGCTCGAGAATGCTCACTGAGAGACATGCTCCAGTGCTGCTGGCCTAGCAAGGGCTGTACACAGTTATAAACCTAAAGCTGTTCAGTGATTAATCCCTTCACTATCACTACACTATTGTTAATTCGTTAATTAGCTTGATTGATGTCATTGTGTGACAGTCAGAGTTTGTGCTTCAGTGCTGCTGGCCTAGCAAGGGCTGTACACACAGTGATAAGCTGTTCATTGATTAACCTTCACTATCACTACACTATTGTTATATAGAGATGGCCCGAACCTCCGATTTTCGGTTCGCGAACCTCTCTGAAAGGTTCGGTTCGTGCAAACTTTCGCGAACTGCAATAGACTTCAATGGGTCCGATTTTAGGTTCGCGAACCGCAATAGACTTCAATGGGTCCGATTTTAGGTTCGCAAACCGGGTTCACGAACTTCCGCGGAAAGTTCGGTTCGCGAAAAAGTTCACGAACCGCAATAGACTTCAATGGGGAGAAAAAATTATGCTGGCCACAAAAGTGATGAAAAAGATGTTTCAAGGGGTCTAACACCTGGAGGGGGGCATGGCGGAGTGGGATAGACGCCAAAAGTCCTGGGGGAAAATCTGGATTTGATGCAAAGCAGCGTTTTAAGGGTAGAAATCACATTGAATGCTAAATTGGAGGCCTAAAGTGCTTTAAAACATCTTGCATGTGTATGCATCAATCAGGGAGTGTAATTAGAGTACTGCTTCACACTGACACGCCAAACGCACTGTGTAACGCACTGCAAACAGCTGCTTGCTTAGTGACGGCCGTGCTGGACTGGTGCGCACCATGGCGAGAGTGCAGGCCGTGGCGGTTTTCAAGCCAATATGGTCGCCGGGCTGTGGTAGCTCAATGATAGAACAGTGACTGTCCAGCTGATCAAATTTGGTCTGTCCACAATGAAGCACAGACCTTATTACCTTCTTGTATGTAGGTAGGCATAGGTAGGTGCCCCAGTAGTTATCTAGGCATAGGTCGGAGTCCCAGTATAGGTAGGTAGGCATAGGTAGGAGTCCCAGTATAGGTAGATAGGTACAGGTAGGTGCCCCAGTAGTTAGCTAGGCATAGGTAGGAGTCCCAGTATAGGTAGGTAAGCATAGGTAGGTGTCCCAGTATAGGTAGATAGGCATAGGTAGGTGCCCCAGTAGTTAGCTAGGCATAGGTAGGAGTCCCAGAATAGGTAGGTAGGCATAGGTAGGTGTCCCAGTATAGGTAGATAGGCATAGGTAGGTGCCTGAGTAGTTAGCTAGGCATAGGTAGGAGTCCCAGTATAGGTAGGTAGGCATAGGTAGGTGCCCCAGTAGTTAGCTAGGCATAGGTAGGAGTCCCAGTATGGGTAGGTAGGCATAGGTAGGTGTCCCAGTATAGGTAGATAGGCATAGGTAGTTGCCCCAGTCGTTTGCTAGGCATAGGTAGGAGTCCCAGTATAGGTAGATAGGCATAGGTAGCTGTCCCAGTATAGGTAGATAGGCATAGGTAGGTGCCCCAGTAGTTAGCTAGGCATAGGTAGGAGTCCCAGTATAGGTAGGTAGGCATAGGTAGGTGCCCCAGTAGTTAGCTAGGCATAGGTAGGAGTCACAGTATAGGTAGGTAGGCATAGGTAGGTGCCCTAGTGTAGGTAGGTAGGCATAGGTAGGTGTCCCCGTATAGGTAAGTAGGTGCCCCAGTAGTTAGGTAGGCATAGGTAGGTGTCCCAGTATAGATAGTTAGGCAGGGCATGGCTGGCACAGTAATAGCAATTACCAAGGTCCAGTTACAACAGATAGGGCTGTATAATGCAGTGTCAGTGGACAACACAAAAAAAAAACACATCAGGAGAACATTAGCTCTCAAAAGAGCTGTTGAGGGGTGCTGTTTTAGCAATAACAATCAGCCAGGAGCAAGCTAACAAGCCTACAAGAGCCTAACTAATCTTTCCCTATGAGAGTCTGCCAGCAGCTGTCCCTTCACTAATTACTGCAGGTACACGAGTGAGTGTAAAAGCCAGCACTGCTTGCCTTTTATAAGTAGGGGAGTGGCTCCAAGAGAGAGTGTAGCCAAATTGGCTACAATGCGCCTGCTGACTGTGATGTAGAGGGTAAAAAGTTGACCCTTATGGCGCACTATGGGGGCGAACTGAACGTCCGCAAAAGTTTGCCTTCGCTGGTGAACGCGAATCACCGAAAGTTCACCCGGAACCGTTCATCGTCGAACCGTTTGGGCCATCTCTATTGTTATATTGTTCATTAGCTTGATTTCATAGTGTGACAGTCAGAGTTTGTGCTCCAGTGCTGCTGCAGCTGCTATGTGTCTGTGTGTGTGCTGTGCACAGACCAGGCCAGCTGCTGCCTGCTGACCAGCTATTAGCCTTAGTTAGCTACAGTAAGGTTAGGTTAGGGATTAGGGTATAGGATTACTGTTTTATTGTGTAGTTAGTACTGTAGTACTGCAGTCAGTGCTAGTAGTTGTTAGAGTAGTAGTACTTGGCACGTGTCACGTGGCACTTGACACGTGTCACGTGGCACTTGGCACATGTCACTTGGCACGTGTCACGTGGCACTTGGCACGTGTCATTGGCACATGTCACTTGGCACATGTCACGTGGCACTTGGCATGTGCCACGTGGCAAGTGCCAAATTCCACGTGACACGTGCCAAATGCCACGTGACACGTGATAAGTGTCACATGCCAAGTGCCACATGACACGTGCCAAGTGCCACGTGACACGTGACAAGTGCCAATTGCCACGTGCCACGTCCGGCATGCTCCTGGCACACGTTACACCTGCTCCTGCTGCCTGTGCCACTCCCACCGCCAGGCCAGGGTGCCACAGGCCACTGATACCACCTATATTTAACCCACAACACAATTGCTTCGTAATTTTTTGGAGTTATCTTGGCTGAAAACTGTCATGTCCCAGTTCTGCGGTAGGACTTTGGACACAATGTGGGTCGCACGACCGCTGTCTGGAACCTAGGCCTGATGTAAATTGACAGCCATTTTTTTTGTTTTTTTTAAGTCCCCACATCATCAATTAGTGTTCCCCTTTAAAAAATAATGATGCTACATTCCTCATATACCCTAAAAAACATTTTTAAAGCAATTTAAAGACCACTTCCAGTTTTTCTATCCGGATATTCGAATTTGCCCGGTTATCCCGGATACTAGGGTCGGATATCCGATTCGGATTGGAAATTTTTGAAATCTGATATCCGCCCCGGATCGGATATCTGGGTATCCGGATCCGGGTCAATCTGGATTTTGAAAAGGGGTATCTGAGCAATCCTGACTGGAAACTAGGACTTAAAACTTTGGACACTGGGAGCCTGGAACTCACTACTTGGGGCACTGACAACCTGGGACCAGGGGTGAAACTATAGGGAGAGCAGCCCTTGCAACTTCAAAGGGGTCCAGAGCTGTGGGCACTGGAAATGGGAAACTTACAACAGCCATAGACCACTGAGAAGCTGCCTGGAACTCACTACATTGGCCACTAAAAAGCTGGGGTTCACTTCTTACACTATTGAAATGCTGAGAGTCACTACTTGTGGTGCTGGTACTATATACTGTAGGCGTGCCCCATTTGTCTAAGATGGCCATGCATGCGCACAGCTTTCTTTGTCTATATTTATGCCCGTATTTGCCATTCTACAAAACATAGTGGCGCAATGACATTTGTAACAGATTGCCAATCACCTTCACCCTTATTTACAAGCTGGCCAACGCCGTGGGCCGTTAATAATGTAAAAAGTGTAGCGCCGGTACTATTTATAGCATATTACCAGGCAGATCTGCCAGGCTCAGGAAAATTAACCGAGAAAAGTTGTCAAGCAAAAAACATTATTGTTTACCAACAGATCCATCACGTAGCGACGAGCGTGAGCTGCGCGTTCCTTTATATTGCATTTATCTGCCGTGACAGATGCTTTCAATACAAGCCGTGTTTTATTACAACGGTGAGCCGTGCCAGTCACACGATGAGTCAAATAATATTAAATCATTATTTCTGCTTTCATATCCAGCTCAACAAAAAAGCACCGAGAATATTTCTGTTTTTGTTTTATTCAGTTCGATAGTTCCGTAAGCCGACCAAAGTCGTGTAAGAGAGGAACACCACGGGCTGGTGTGACATCATGAAGCGTGATAGGGTTGGACTCACTTAAAGAGAACCCGAGGCGGTTCGAGGGGGGGCAGATGGGACAAGTCATGTTCTCTGCCTCATGACATACCTCTGTGTCCCCCCACCGCCACTCTTGCCATCACCCCCCCCCCCCATGGCCGTGCTATAGCCCCCCAAGATTAGCGACAATCAGGGTTGCTCGTAAACTACGCCAGTGCGAATCTACACGTCATAGTCTGCAACTACGCATCGTAGCTCATAGACAAAGTTTAAAAAAATTGTGTACGTATTTCCGTGTAGTCGTAGTACCGCTATGCGAAGCTTCGCCCACTACGCGTAGTTGATGTATGTATTGCGAAGTCAACTACACGTGCGGTAATTGCGGATTATTGGAGACATTTTTCCGCATAAGGGCATAAGCATCCGCATACACTACGCTTCGCACTACGCGAAGCTTCCGTATTTTAACGCGTAGTCTACGAAATGCAAACATAGCGAAGTATCTGATTTCAAAACCGTAGTTTGCGAAGCGTAATTGCGTAGAACTACGCGTAGTTCCAGCGTAGCGAAGTTGGCTGACTACGATCATCCCTAGCGACAATATTTGTTGCTATCTTGGAGGGCAATGGGAGGAGAGGGATTCCCTGCTCAAAATGTCCACTAGGGGCATTCCTGCAGGCTTTCAAGAGCTGCCCTGCCTTCCTGCACACTGCTGTGAGACAGAGATCTCTGTCCTTCCAATGTCATGACCCAGAGAATACGAAAACAAAAGTGGGGCAGTGCGGGCCTCAGGACGGTGGAGAGCAGCAGTTTTGGAGGCTACTTGATCCGCCCAGTCCCAAGACTTCCTACGGATAGAGGAAAAACACAGAGAGAGACCAAGAGCCCCTTATGGTGTAGTACATTAATGTCAAGTTCTGGATACATAAAAAGTGATGAGGTACTCACAAAGATGGGCTATGAGACCAGCAACCACAGTATAAAAACCAGTGAGGTAATCCCCAATCAGGTTCTTTGTTTTCAAATGTGTGGATCGCACTCAAGAAAAAAAATGATTGTTTGGTTAAAAAAAAAACAATTGACAGCAACCACTAATAGCTAGGGGGCTGTAAACAATATCACTGGGCGGGAGAAGGCGCCCCAAAAAATTACCATGGATGTAATAAAAATAAAATGGCTTACCTCTAAGAAGAAGGGGCAAAGCCAATATAAGAAAGAAATTTTAATAATCAGACACAAAAACAATAACGCATTTCGCAGAGCACAGTCCGCTTCCTCAGATTAAATAAAGCAGTGTCTGGGTAGGCAAGGTGCGGAGCTTGGAGCGCCTTATCATTTTTGTGTCTGATTATTAAAATGTCTTTCTTATATTGGCATTACATCCATGATTATTTTTAGGGGTGCCTTCTCCCTCCCAGTGACATCATGTAGAAAAAAAGTTTTTTTGTAATTTTATGAGCCCACCTCGGGCTCTCTTTAAGCCCAACCTCATGCACTGATGTCTTCCTGTTCCTGTGACAAGTGGCAGAGCCCATTTTATAGGTGTATTTGAGCTATACAAAAAAAGACGGACTCCCAGGAAGTCAGACCACAGTCATCTCAGAGAGATCAGTCTATGCTCCACCCCCACAATTGAACAGCATGATGATGCTGTGCTGAGTAAAGATTGCCGGTGAGAGGTTGGTAATTCTCTAATTACAGGTCAATGTAATGCAAATTCTAAATGCACAGACAGGTGATTGCTCTTTCCTCACCGCCTCCGAGATGGGCCCTGCAGTGGTGTAGCAATAGGGGTGCAGAGGTTGCGACCACATCGAGGCCCTTGGGCCAGATGGTCCCCAAGGGGCCCGCCCTCAACTGCCGTACAACCATTCACCATGTGGCTTCTGTAGCCTGTGATTGGCTGTAAGGTGCTTGTACACAGAAGAGGAGTGACGAGGACCTTCCCAACTCCAGAAGCAGGTCATGTATAATGCTCTGCTGCCCCTGCTGCTCTGCATTAAGTACAGGAGTGGGCCTCCCCAGACCACGGGCTATTGTTATGCATACATAAAATAAAAGCGCCTGGAATAAAGGACGTAGGGGATTGCGGCTAGTAGAATATTGCTAAAATCAGTGATATTGTAGTGCTGGATTCTGATAGTAAAATATCAGTAATGTTTACCGATATTTTACTATGGCCAAACCTATTCCTACTCTCACACAGAACCCCCCTCTACCGATGCCTAATTCTAATACCCCCCGGTGGTGCCTGACTCTAAACCCCCTCCCCCCCCATGGTGCCTAACCCTAAGACCCCCCTGGTGGTGCCTAACCCTAAGACCCCCCTGGTGATGCCTAACCCTAAGACCCTCCTGGTGGTGCCTAACCCTAAGACCCCCCTGGTGATGCCTAACCCTAAGACCCCCTGGTGATGCCTAACCATAAGACCACCCTCCCCCCGTTGGTACTTAACCCTAAGACTACCCTTGGTTGTGCCTAACCCTAACACCCCCCTGGTGGTGCCTTTCCCCAAGACACTCTCCCCCGGTGGTGCTTAACCCTAACACCCCCCCTGGTGGTGCCTAACCCTAAGACCTCCCTGGTGGTGCCTAACCCTAAGACTGCCCCTGGTGGTGCCTAACCCTAAGATCCCCCTGGTGGTGCCGAACCCTAAGACTGATTCCGGTGGTGCCTAACCCTAACCCCCCCGTGGTGCCTAACCCTAAGACTGCCCCGAGTGGTGCCTAACCCTAACACCCCCTGCATAGGTAACCTCAAACGTGGCACCTATGCAGCAAAGAAGGTACATCTAGCCGCAAGCAAGGTAAATTTTGGCACCAGGAAGCGCCCGGTAGAATTGCGGATGCTGGGGGGGTTTGCAGAAAAATGCAAATTGCAGCATTATATGAAGCATCTGTGTAAGCCCCTGGCGTTCAATAGAATCTATTCTATCGGGCGCCTGCTGAAATGTACTTTCTTTGCTGCACATTGTGGCTATTATAAAAGCTACGATTTGTGGCAAAGAAGGTAAGTTTCAGCGCCCGAGGGTGCTTGATAGCGGCCGCTGCCGCACCCAGACAGAAGGTATGTGAAATCTTTCCTACGGGGACGCAAACAATAACAAAAGGGACAAAAATATTCCAAAGTTACTCACACACATCCTGGACTGTCAGGTTCCCGCTGTAAGCTGACATCCTGCAACAATGCGATGCAGCAATCAGCGACGCCATACGTCCCCCTCCATAATTCACACCAATTAGATCCCCCTTTGTTTGGTTTTATTTTGAACAATAACCCGATGGTGTAGCCTAAGTAGCACCGCGGTGTCCTCTATCAGGGAGAGAAGTAGGCCAGATCTCCGAGACGGTGCACCGAAGTCAAAAGCTAACAATAGCGTGCAGCTTTCATTTCCCTATTACCTCTTCAAAGGCCTCTCTCCATCCCCGGCCTTTTATTTCATCTCCCCGGGTCCCGTTTGCGTTCACTCTGTCAACAATTATTCTGACAACTACACCCATTTTCCCTTTTAGTACACTAACAATATACAAAACGTAATATTATTACCCTAGGTGTCGAATAATAATAAGGGCTTTTTTTCCCCTCTCTTTATTTGAGGTGCCAGAAGGAGCAGAGGCTAGCGCAGGGCAAGACTGCCATCTATTGTAAGGCCGAGGTGAACGCGTTACTGAACACCAGCAATTCAAGGGTTGAAAAACAGAAGGTTTTGAGGCTTATTATGGGCTCGGTTCGAGAAGCATGTGAGGTATTTCTGAAATCATAACAATTCGCTTTTCACACCCGCTGCGTAGAATTACAATAATCCACGTTTGTTGATTAAAATAATCATAGCAAAAAAACAACAACATCAACAGAATCTCCTCCTCAGCTCAGATGTACTGTATTCATAGCTCCCAACTGTTTCTCTTTTAGAGGGACAGTCCCTCTTTGGGAACCAATTCCCTCTGTCCCTCTTTCACCCTTTATTTGTCCCTCTTTCAGGACGTACATATTTACAGATCTATGTAAATATATGTATTTCTCTACTGAAAAATGTATTGAAAGAGACTCCGAGCTCTAAATAAAAACGAAATTGGTACTCACCTGGGGCTTTCCGCAGCCCACCGTAGGTCGGGAGGTCCCTCAGCGTTCATCTGGCTCTTCTCCCAAGGCCTGGTCAGAAATGGCTCCCCGGCGGCTCCCGGCGACACTGGGCCCGAGTGTTGGGCTCCTTCTTCCTGAAACGTCACGTCTGTGGTCACCACGCCGGCCGCCTCGCGTCATCACGGCTGCCGGCGTGACAGTACTGCACATGCGCGATTAAACCGCGCATGCGCAGTACTGTCACGCCGGCCACCGTGATGACGCGAAACAGCCGGCGTGGTGATGACAGACGTGACGTTTCAGGAAGAAGGAGCCCGACACTCGGGCCCAGTGTCGCCGGGAGCCGCCGGGGAGCCATTTCTGACCAGGCCCTGGAAGAAGAGCCAGATGGACGCTGAGGCACCTCCCGACCTATGGTGGGTTGCAGAAAGCCCCAGGTCAGTACCAATTTTGTTTTTATTTAGAGCTCTGAGTCCCTTTAATGTACTCTAGATGTTATTTCTATTGCTTAAGGCTTCTTGCACACCAAGACGTTGCGGTAGGTGGCACGTTAAGGTCGCATAACGTGCACCTAACACAACGTATGGTGCTGCAAGAGCCGACGGTAGAGTGAGCCGCGTTAGGCGGCTCGATTCCTATAATGTCTCCCAGAGTGGCGCTGATTGGCATCACGTGGTCCCGCCAGCCAATCAGCGCCCGCCAGTGCAGTGAATATTAAGTAGCCATGTGCGCGGCTACTGTAGCTGGCTCTCCCTGCCTCCTCTCCGCCCCCCACTGCGCATGTGCAAACAGTCTAACGCGGCTATAGCCGCTCCAACGCCGTAGCATGCTGCACTTTGCGGAGAGCGTGCAGCGTTACATGTAACGCAACGTGGGCTGTGTGAACAGCCCACTTGTGTTACATTGCTGTGCGTTGGGGGAGCGTTACAGGCGCACTAACGTGCGCCTGTAGCGTCTTGGTGTGTAAGCAGCCTAAATTGATAGAGTTCTTATTTTTAAATTCTAAATGTAATTTCTATTGTTTAAATTGATATATTTCTTATTTTGAATTTTTTAGAATGAAGGAGAACTAATGATGATGGAAAGCCCCCGTACCCCCAATGCACAAAACCACAAACCTACGACCCTGCGGCAGAGTGCGCCAAAGGGGTCATATGCATATCGTCCCCTCCACCAGCACACCGCTCCCCTCCCAGTCATACCATACGTCTTGCTGGACAGGAAGTACATCACTGGGCTTCCTAAGTTTCCTCGTTGCATTCCCATCATGTAGTGCATACGCACTGCACTGCCACCGCCAACATTTTTCAAATGTATGCATCGCCCATTTACTTGCATTACCACCGCCACTGCATAGCCGCAGAAGTCGACCGGCAACACACTGTTCACATCCGGTGCAACGCTACGCAGTAAGGGCTTGGTTCACTAAGCCATGATAACTCAACTATCACACCTTATCAAAGATATCACACCTTATGAAAAGATATCACACCTTATGAAAAGATATCACACCTTATCAAAGTTAACACGCCTTATCAGAGTAGTACAACGAGCGCTACGAACCCGCAGGGGCTCAGTGCAGGACGAGTGCCTGCAATTAGCAGGCATAAGTTCATAGCGCTCGTTTTGCTACTCTGATAAGGCGTGTTAACTTTGATAAGGTGTGATATCTTTGATAAGGTGTGATATCTTTTCGTAAGGTGCGATCTTTGATAAGGTTTGATATATTTTCATAAGGTGTGATGTTTGATAAGGTGTGTGATATTTGAGTTATCACGGTTTAGCGAATCAAGCCCCAAGTGTGAAAGGCCCCATTGCCTTGCATTGTTGTTGTGTTACCCTGCGGTAAAGCAGGGTAATGCAACGCAGGTTTACAATGCAAGTGCAAAAGGGGCCTGAAGTGAAGAATAGTACACACTGTGGGCCCGTTCCATTTCACCTTTTCTCTTAAGTTTTCTCCATCAGGAGAGGATTGGGGAAGCCTCTGCATCATCGGCAGGCTTCCCACTACTGAGGTTAGTATGCCAAACTACCTATTGCCCAACTTTATCCCATTTCTGCTGAGTTGAATATACGTACGTGACATCATTTTACGGGTACATGGTGTCATCTCCGATGCGGCGGCATGGGATGCAGCGGCATAGCTAGCATAGTTGCCGCAGTATAGGGAGTTTAGTTGCCCAGTATACTGCCCAGTATAGCTAGTATAGTGCCCAGTATATAGCTAGTATAGTGCCCAGTATATAACTAGTATAGTGCCCAGTATATAGCTAGTATAGTGCCCAGTATATAGCCAGTATAGTGCCCAGTATATAGCCAGTATAGCGCCCAGTATATAGCTAGTATATAGCTAGTATAGTGCCCAGTATAGCTAGTATAGTGCCCAGTATATAGCTAGTATAGTGCCCAGTATATAGCTAGTATAGTGCCCAGTATATAGCCAGTATAGTGCCCAGTATATAGCCAGTATAGCGCCCAGTATATAGCTAGTATATAGCTAGTATAGTGCCCAGTATAGCTAGTATAGTGCCCAGTATATAGCTAGTATAGTGCCCAGTATATAGCTAGTATAGTGCCCAGTATATAGCCAGTATAGTGCCCAGTATATAGCTAGTATAGTGCCCAGTATAGCTAGTATAGTGCCCAGTATATAACTAGTATAGTGCCCAGTATAGAGCTAGTATAGTGCCCAGTATATAGCTAGTATAGTGGCCAGTATAGAGCTAGTATAGTGCCCAGTATATAGCTAGTATAGTGGCCAGTATATAGACAGTATAGTGTCCAGTATAGCTAGTATAGTGCCCAGTATATAGCCAGTATAGTGCCCAGTATAGTGCCCAGTATATAGCCAGTATAGTGCCCAGTATATAGCTAGTATAGCGCCCAGTATATAGCTAGTATAGTGCCCAGTATAGCTAGCATAGTGCCCAGTATATAGCAAGTATAGTGCCCAGTATAGAGCTAATATAGTGCCTAGTATATAGCTAGTATAGTGCCCAGTATAGAGCTAGTATAGTGCCCAGTATATAGCTAGTATAGTGGCCAGTATATAGACAGTATAGTGCCCAGTATAGCTAGTATAGTGCCCAGTATATAGCCAGTATAGTGCCCAGTATATCTAGTATAGTGCCCAGTATATAGCCAGTATAGTGCTTAGTATAGCTAGTATAGTGCCCAGTATATAGCCAGTATAGTGCCTAGTATAGCTAGTATAGTGCCCAGTATATAGCCAGTATAGCTAGTATAGCACCCAGTATATAGCTAGTATAGTGCCCAGTAATACGCCCTAGTATGGGTAGGTAGTGCCCGCCCACCACCGGCGGCCGTCGCTCTGGTTACCTTATGGGCTGGCGGCCGCTTGTCCGTATCCGCTCTCCTCTTAGCCGCATCTCCTATTACAGCAGCGCGTCACACGACTGCTGCAAGGAGGAAGAAAGCAGGGCGCTGCTTCTTGTAGCGGCGATATGCATCGCCGTTACCATGGGAACCGCTGCCGATTCCTTCCTCCTTTCAGCAGCCGTGTGATGCAATGCTGTTGAAGCTGCTGCAAAAAGGAGAGCGGCTATGGGGAATATAAGGAAGCGGCCCCGCTCATAAGGTAACAGGAGCGGCGGGAGGGGGAGAGGGAAAAAAGGCCAGATCCGCCGCTGCCACCCAAAAAACTAGCCACGGACTGATTAATCTCAGTGTGAACAGGCCTAATCCTTTTACTACCTGATTGACATGTACATACGCCGGACGTTTTAAAGTACTTAATTCCACAAATTTAGGAATGTACTGTAATTTCTGCCCTTTAGAGATTAAAACACGACTCTGTGTCAACTACAGCGGGATGTGAAAGTTTTGGCAACCTTGTTAATCGTCATGATTTTCCTGTATAAATCGTTGATTGTTACGATAAAAAATGTCAGTTAAATATATCATATAGGAGACACACTCAGTGATATTTGAGAAGTAAAATGTTGTTTATTGGATTTATAGAAAGTGTGCAATAATTGTTCAAATAAAATTAGGCAGGTGCAGAAATTTGGGCAACACAAAAAATAAATGAAATCAATATTTAGGAAGCCTCTGAACGTTGCCTGTAGGTTCCAATGAGAGTCTGGATTCTGGTTGAAGGTATTTTGGACCATTCCTCTTTACAAAACATCTCTAGATCATTCAGGTTTGATGGCTTCTGAGCATGGACAGCTCTCTTTAACTCACACCTCAGATTTTCAATTATATTCAGGTCTGGGTACTGAGATGGCCATTCCAGAACATTGTACTTGTTCCTCTGCATGAATGCCTTAGTGGATCTTGAGCAGTGTTTAGGGTTGTTGTCTTGTTGAAAGATCCAGCCCCGGCGCAGCTTCAGCTTTGTCACTGATTCCTGGACATTGGTCTCCAGAATCTGCTGATACTGAGTGGAATCCATGCGTCCCTCAACTTTGACAAGGTTCCCAGTCCCTGCACTGGCCACACAACACCACAGCATGATGGAACCACCACCATATTTTACTGTAGGTAGCAGGTGTTTTTCTTGGAATGCTGTGTTGTTTTTCCTCCATGCATAACGCCCCTTGTTATGCCCAAATAAATAATAATAATTATTCCAAAATGAAGCTGGCTTGTGCAAATGTGCTTTAGCATACCTCAAGCGGCTCTGTCTGTGTTGTAGGCGGAGAAAAAGCGCTTCTGTTTATCCAAGATTTTTCTTGGTCTGCCACTTTGAGCCTTAACTTGAATTGAGCCTGTGGTCTTCCATTTCCTCAATATGTTCATAACTGTGGAAAAAGACAGCTGAAATCTCTGAGACAGCTTTCTGTATCCTACCCCTATACCATGATGAGGAACAATCTTTGTCTTCAGGCCAGAGTTGTTTTGAGACCCCCATGTTGCTACTCTGTCTTCAGAGAAAATTAACCTCCTTGCCGGTTATCCCAAACTCAGTTCGGGGTAACCTGCGCAGGAGGATTTCTCAGGCCCCGCTGGGCCGATTTGCATAATTTTTTTTTTGTTACAAGCAGCTAGCACTTTGCCGCCGATCCGCCGCAATCCGCCGCGCTGAGTCGCTCCCCCCCGCCCCAGACCCCTGCGCTGCCTGGCCAATCAGTGCCAGGCAGCGTTGAGGGGCGGATCGGGATTCCCTATGACGTCCCGACGTCCATGACGTCGGTGACGTCATCCCGCCCCGTCGCCATGGCGACCAGGGAAGCCCTGCAGGAAATCCCGTTCTGAACGGGATTTCCTGCTTACTTTGATCGCCGAAGGCGATCGGAGTAGGTGGGGGGATGCCGTCGCTCAGCGGCTATCATGTGCCCTAGGCTCGCTACATGATTTAAAAAAAAAAAAAAAAACTCCTGCGCTGCCTCCTTGCCGGAGGAATTGAACCGGCAAGGAGGTTAAAAGAGGAGGGAAACTTACAATTGACCCCCTTAAATACTCTTTTTTTAATAATTGGATTCACCTGTGTATGTGTAACGATTGTGGAACTTCCTCCGTGATCAGCGCACAACGCGAGCGCTGATACGGCGGAAATCCTCCACAAGCGTATAATTGCAGGAACCCAGCAAAAGGTGCTACGCATCCGTAGAGGGAAATTCCTGTCGGCAGGTGGAGCTGTGGAGTGCAGAGGAACAGCTCCTCTGCCCTACCACACACGCCAGACAGGAATTGTACGAAGCGCAGAACGCAATCGCAAGAGAAGCGATTGCGAATGAGAACGAGCAAAGGGACAGGTTGTATGTGTGTGCACCAAACTAGTCGCCAACCCGCGACGGTGCACACACCACAGCAGATATGAAGTAGGAACGCGATCGCGAGAGGTGCGATCGCCAGACGTGACACAAGGTTACAGCAAAGCAGAGCACGAGAGTAGCAAAGGCACAGCAAATCATACAATGAGGAGATACGGAAAATAACAAACGCTAACTGAACGCGAACACCGCACTCATTCGCAACAGTGCACGCGTTCGTGCGCGGTCTCCACGTGATAAGCACAATAGAGACAAGCACGCCTAACTAACCACCGACAGACAAACATGAAACAGAGGACGCGAGCGCTTGCTTAACGGTTACCTCACCGAGCCTCCAGCAAGTGTTCGTAGCGGACAAGACAGACACACGAAAACAGGACCAAGCGAGATAGGATCCACAGCACTAGCGAAAAGAGGCCAGCGCGATCCAAGGAGACAGAACAGAAGGATCCACAGCGCTAGCGCAAGATGCTAGTGCGATCCAAGTGAGACAGATCAGAAGAGATAGCTGGTAGCAACCGCTGCACCAGCTATACTCCAAGAACAGAGATCAGAACGATTTCCTGTCGACCACCACTGGGACAGGACAATCGCAACAGAACAAACAAAACAGATAAGCAATCCTAACTGCACTAGGGAAATCTGCCTAAATGCAGTCCCAGGAATTACTCTTAAGCTGATCTTCAAACAAAGAGCAAGGCTGACACTCCTCCAGGAGTGTTTCACAGGAAGAATCCTTATGACCAGCCAAGCACTGTGGGAAACACATAGTACTTATAGTACACGCCTCCAATGAATGTGGCCAGGCAATTTGCATGACAACGTATGCAAATTCCTCAGCAAGCACAAGCTGCAAAACTGACAGAAGGTCTCCTTTCCAGAGTCCTGCAGCATGCAAACCTAAACAATGGTCAAAAAGCTGCCTGCCTGCACAGGCAGTTGAGCAGATCATTACAGTATGTAGGTCAGGGGCCACAGAGCTTACCAAGCCAATTTGTGTTCCAATAATTAGTTCTAAAGTTTTTGTTATCAATAAAATGACAACAGTGATCAAATGTATGCACCTGCCTAAGTTTATTTAAACAATTATTGCATACTTTCTGTAAATCCAATAAACTTAATTTCACTTCTTAAATATCAGTGTGTGTGTCTTCTATATGATTTATTTAACTGACATTTTTTATCGTAACAACCAACGATTTATACAGGAAAATCATGACGATTAACAAGGTTGCCCAAACTTTCGCATCCCACCGTACATAATTTTTTGTGGAACTTATCCATGGATTCCCCTTTGGCATGCCACTGTCCAGGTGTTAGGGCCTTTTAAACAATTTTTCCATCTGTTTTGTGGCCAGAAGCAGCTCTTATAGATTTTAGAATTCGCCTGGCCATTAAAGTCTATGGTGGTTTGCCCATTCGTGAACATTTGTGGAAGATTTGCATTCGCGAACCGGAAATTTGATGTTCATGACATCACTAGTTAGGATTAGGTGGGGGGGTTAGTGTTAGGAGTAGGTGGGAGACTCAGTGTTAGGCATAGGGTAGAGGGGAGGTTATTGTTAGCCATAGGTGGGGAGGGGGTTAGAGTTAGGTATGGATTGGAGAGGGTCAGTGTGATAGAAAGGTCAGGGAAGCTGATCGGCAATAATTTTCAGTTTACCGGGTCATTTTTTTTCACATGTACTTTTCCTCACTCATTCTTCCTGCGTGCAACTGAGTTAAGACATAGTATGAATGACAGAATGGCTAAGCTGTACTAAGCTGTCAAATGTACCATCATTCCTCCTGACAGCGGAGTTCCTCTTAAACCTATAAACCAGCTCAGTAGCACAAACACGGGAATGGCTCTGGGAATTAAGCTGTAACCCACGTCTGGTTAATATCACGCCATAAACATGCATTTTTCATGCATACGTTTCATTTAAAAAACAGAAAAAAAAACATCTTTGCCCCCCCGATGCTGCCGTTGTGGAACACTCTGCTGGTGATTTAAGCCTGTCTTCCACCGCATTAAAGAGACACACAATTATTCTTTGTCAAATAAATAACAATTCCCAACAAGGGTCAGAGAGCCATCACTCTTCAGCAGCATCCCGAGAAAATGGCTTTTCTGCTGCGGGGCCATTCATCACACCTGATAATAGCACCGCTGTTTTCTGCTGTTTTATGATGGCTTTTGATGCACGTCAGAACGTGAGCGAGCGAGCCAGGGCACCTGATTATCGATATGAACTAACAGAAGACGCGAAGACCCCACCGCGCCGCCATAGAGGGCTGAACACCGCTGCTGCCGCTGCTGCTGCTGCTAGGGCAGGAATGCAAATGAAAGTTAATCTGCTTGCAAATGTAAGAATACCATTAAAGGACCAATAGCATGAAAAGTTGTGAAATTTAAAGGATAACTGAAGTGAGAGGCATATGGAGGCTGTCATATTTATTTCCTTTTAAGCAATACCAGTTGACTGGCTGCCCTGCTGATCCTAATGCTTTTAGCCATAGCCCCTGAACTAAAATGCAGCAGATCAGGAGTTTCTAACATTATCGTCAGATCTGACTAGAGATTAGCTGCATGCTTGGTTCTGGTGTGATTCAGACACTACTGCAGCCAAATAGATCAGCAGGACAGCCAGGCAACTGGTGTTATTTAAAAGGAAATAAATATGGCAGCCTCCAATGTATTCTTCTCACTTCAGTTGGCCTTCAAAATACAATACGTACATCAAAAATTTGCATTTCTCCTGGAGTGAAATGCACTATAAATCACTTTTTTTTTCCTATGTTGCGGTTGCTTGCTTATAGTAGGTAACAAAAAATCTGACAGATCTGTTACATTTTGTACTAGTTCATCTCCACGCAAGAGATTCTCAGACCATGGCTGGATTTGAGGGAAGGCCACAAAGGCCATGGCCTAGGGCTTCAGAAAGCAAGGAGCAGACAGTGGGCTGGCACAGTCAGGCAGTTAAACTGCCAAACATGTTAACTGCAGCAGTCACAAATTCCCAACAAGGATCAGAGAGCCAGCTGTGATGATCCGCTCAGCTGGCTGCACAGGCAGACAGCTGTTTGTCCATTCCTCTAGTCTGTGGGCTGCAGGTCTCTGGAACAGAGACCTGTCTTTTCATTGCAAGTTTCTGTTCTGTTCTCTTGCTGGGGAATTTGCATACATTCGTTATGCAAATCCCCTACCTGCCTTCTTTGATGACTGGCACTATAAGAGCTTTATGTTTCCCAGAATGCTTTGCTGGTCATTTCCCTTCCTTGCTCAGTTCCTGATGGACACTGCTGGAGTGTCAGCCATTGCTATCTAGTATAGTTAATTCCTGGGGGTTGCTTTTGGCTCCCCTTCTAGCCCAGTCAGGTTGTATTATCTGTATTGCCTGTTCTGTCTTGTCTTGCCTGTTTGCCATTGTCCTGTCCCTATGGTGGTTGACAGGAAATGGTTCTGATCTATGTTCTTGGAGTATAGCTGGTGCAGCGGTTGCTACCAGCTATCTCTTCTGTTCTGTTTCCTGGGATCGCGCTAGCTACTTTGTGCTAGCGCTGGGGATCCTTCTGTTCTGTTTCCTGGGATCGCGCTAGCTACTTTGTGCGAGCGCTGGGGATCCTTCTGTTCTGTCTTGTCGGTCGCGATTGCGCTGTCACCAACGGCGGTTGATAGCGAATCGTTCTGTCTTGCTGAGATCGCACTAGCCGCTAGCGTTAGCGGCTGTGGATCTTTCTGATCTATGTTCCTGCTTGGATCACACTTGCTCTGGCGGAAGAGCGGTGGATCCTTCCTGCCTAGTTCTTGTTTTTCGTGTGTCTGTCTTGTCCGCTGCGCTTGCTACAGGCTCGGTGAGGTAACCGTTAAGCAAGCGCTCGCGTCCCCTGTTTCATGTTTGTCTGTTTATGGTTAGTTAGGCGTGCTTGTCTCTATTGTGCTTATCACGTGGAGATCGCGCATAACCGCGTGCACTGTTGCGAATGAGTGCGGTGTTCGCAGTTAGCTAGCGGTTGTTATTTTCCGTATCTCCTTATTGTATTTGCTGTGCCTTTGCTACCCTTGTATTCTATTCTGTTCTGCCTTGTGTCACGTCTCGCGATCGCACCTCTCGCGATCGCGTTCCTATTTCGTATCTGCTGTTGTGTGTGCGCGGTCGCGGAGTGGCGACTGGATTGGCGCACACACATACAGCCTATCCCTTTTGCTCAATCTCATTCACAATCGCCTCTCTTGCGATTGCATTCTGCGCTTCGTACAATTCCTGTCTGGCACTTGTGGAGGTACAGAGGATTGGTTCCTCTGCACTCCCCAGCGCCATCTGCCGACAGGAATTTCCCTCTACAGGTGCGTAGCACCTTTTGCTGGGTTCCTGCAAACTATACGCTTGTGGAGGATCTCCGCCGTGTCAGCGCACGCGTTGTGCGCTGATCACGGGGAAAGTTCCACAGTCGTGACACCAGCACTCTTCAGCAGCATCCCGAGAAAATGGCTTTTCTGCTTCGGGGGCCATTCATCACACCTGATAATAGCGCCGCTGTTTTCTGCTGTTTTATGATGGCTTTTGATGCACATCAGAATGTGAGCGAGCCAGGGCACCTGATTATCGATATGAACTAACAGAAGATGCGAAGACCCCACTGCGCCGCCATAGAGGGCTGAACACCGCTGCTGCCGCTGCTGCTGCTGCCAGGACAGGAATGCAAATGAAAGCTAATCTGGCTGCAAATGTAAGAATAGGAATAAAGTACGACAAAAGTTGTGAAATTTAACCACTTAAGGACCAGGCTATTGTTGTCTGATCTGTGCTGTGTGGGCTCTCCAGCCCACAGCACAGATCAGGTTTCAGCCAGGGCGATCAGACTTCCCCCCTTATTTCCCCACTAGGGGGATGTCCTGCTGGGGGGGGGGGGGCTCAGATCGCCGCCGGCTATGTTGTGTTGCGGGGGGGCTCCTCAAAGCCCCATCCGCAGCGTTTTCTGCCCTCCCTTCCTCTCCCTCCCTCTCCCTCTGGGCTACGCAGGACGGAAATCGGTCCTGCGTTGCTTAGGATAGGCTTCAGCCTATCAAGTGCCGGTGATCCCCGGCCAATCAGAGGCCGGGGATCGCCGATCTCCTTTACGGAGCTGCTGCTGCGCAGTGTCGTATGATGTAAACAGCGGGGATTTCTTCCCCACGTGTGTACATTTAGCCTGCGAGCCGCGATCGGCGGCTCGCAGACTGTTCACGGAGACACCCTCCGTGAACTGACATGGAACGGCCGCTTGTTCGAGCAGCCGTTTCCATGGGAAACCACTAACGACCTGCCGGCGCCTATCGGCGTTAGGCGGTCATTAAATGGTGTTAAAATACATCAAAAACATTTCTCCTAGAGTGAAATGCACCATAAATTACTTTTTTTTTTCCTATGTTGTGGTTGCTTACAGTAGGTAACAAAAAATTGACAGATCTGCTCAATTTTTGACTAGTCCATCTCTGCACGCAGGGCCGGTTCTAGACTTTTGCTGCCTAAGGCAAACTTGTGAGGATGCCCCTCCCCCCCCCCAAAAAAAAACTGCTCACCCTAAGTCAGCTTTCCTCCATTCCTCCTCAGTCAGGACAGCAGTGCCTCCTCCCTTCTGCTGGGCAAGTCAAATGAAACACTGCTGCTCTCCTGCCTCCCCCCTCCTCACTCACTGTCACACTCCTCACACAGCACAACAAGCTGCCTTTCCCAAATGATGACCTCTTCACCCCGCTCGCTCTCCTCTTGCTTCTCTTTCTACTCTGACTGCATGCTGTTAGTGTAAACACAGTACAAACATGCTGCCCCTGTAATCTCTGCCGACCAGATGCAAATGTTTCACCTTGCTTCATGATAGAGCCGGCTCTGTCCGCACGAGAGAGTCTCAATATTACCTTTAGACTTTGCAGGGCCAGGCTGAGGCACTGAGGGTGCACCCAAAGCACATTTAACATTTATATTGCGCTTTTCTCCAGGCGGACTCAAAGAAATTTGATCTGAAGCCACTAGGGGGTGCTCTATAGGTAGTGGCAGTGTTAGGGAATCTAGCCCAAGGACTCCTAACTGAATAGGTGCTGGCTTACTAAATAGAAAGAGCTGAGATTTGAACCCTGGTCTCCTGTATCAGAGGCAGAACCCTTACACCATCCAGCCACCCAATATAGAAACTAATCAGCTACTCACAGCTGTAAATCTTGAGATTGACTACTGTTTGGCAGCCCGCTAGTCGAGTGGTTAGTATCACCCAAAACCACTAGTCAAACTAGTGCTAGCTACAGGGGCGTATCTGGGTAATATAGCGCCTATGGCAAACACTGAAATTGCGCCCCATATCCATACTGGAGGTCTTCCTTCAGTATGGATATCCAGAGTTGTGTCCACCCCAGTATAGGTAGCAACAGGTGCCCCCCTCCCGGCATAGATATTTAGACGAGTCTCCCCCCCATGTAAGTAGCTTCCGGAGTAAAGGTTGCTAGAGTTAGCCCCCCAACTATAAGTAACAAGCGGCATCCCTCAGTATGGTAGTGGAGCACGAGAGAGGAGGGGGCAGAGGGAGGAAGGGACAGCCATGGCGCCCATGGTGCTGTGGCGCCCATGGCATGAGCCATGCCTGCACCCCTCTAGATACGCCTCTGGCTAGCTAGTAATAGTTGGCTTAGTCTAAAAGATGCCCAGAATTCTCTTCTTTCTGTTTGTCTTATGGGGTTGAATCACAAAACTATGTGAAAATTGGTGGGCAGAAGCAGCGCGCAGAAATTTTATCATTACTTATGCCAGTTACAATAGTGCAAATAAAGCAAATTGCAGAAGGAAGCTGTTATGGGGTAATGGCCATTTTCAAAATGGAGGACAGAGAATTCCATTGATCACAGTGGACAAACGGGATGCAGGAGAGCAGAAAGAGATTGAGGAGCAGATTGATTATCTACACAGGAGGTGAGTATGACCCGTGTATGTTCATTTTGACTTTTTATTTTCAGTTCAGGTTCTCTTTAAATGATCCAAAAATATATATATAAAAAAATTCTTGCATGCAGATGTGTGACCAAAGGCATATTCAAGTAAAACTGCTACAAACTGTTGCGTATGTAAGAGTTGCGGTGTCAGCAGCGCACTTTGCCCCTCGCTGGGCACCGTCGCAGTGACGTGATTGTGACCCCACAGAACCTCTTCAGTCCAGGAATCTCCAGAGAACAGTGAGTCATGGAGCTGTCCAGCTAACGGCGGACAACTATGGCCAGCATCCGTGTCTAACACAGCAAGCCATAATACACAGTGACATGGGATGACGGCTGCATCGAGGGCAATGGTGATTTACAGACTGGAAGATTTTGTGATGTCTGCACTCTACACACAGGGTGCACATTTTTATCTTTGAAGGGTATTGATGCAGGTAAAGCGTCCAATTGTTGTATCGTGCCTTCACTTGTAGTGTACACAGACCAGCTGCCCACAGGAAAACTCTGTCCTGAACACAGTCACAGCAATGGTGAATAAGCCCTGTAGCGATGTGTCTTTGTAAACAGCACATACAGTGAAATGACACTTCATACTTCTCTGCTGCTTGCTGCCAGGTATCTTCCTCTCTCTTGCCTCTACCTCCAGCCTCACAGGTTCTCAGGGCTCAAACCCTCTAGCAGCCTTTTCCAAGCGTTAGTGATGTGAAAAAGCTCTAATGCAATGCTATGGGGGATTATTATAAAATCATATCCCTCTAGTGGGATCACACCCATAGCATTACATTAGCAAGAGCTTTTCAAATCACAAGCAGGGATGGTCGTAGTCAGCCAACTTCGCTACGCTGGAACTACGCATATTTTTACGCAAATACGCTTCGCAATCTACGGCTCCGAAATCAGCCACTTCGCTACGTTAGCATACCGTAGACTAGTGTTGGGCGAACAGTGTTCGCCACTGTTCGGGTTCTGCAGAACATCACCCTGTTCGGGTGATGTTCGAGTTCGGCCGAACACCTGACGGTGCTCGGCCAAACCGTTCGGCCATATGGCCGAACTAAGAGCGCATGGCCGAACGTTCCCCGAACGTTCGGCTAGCGCTGTGATTGGCCGAACGGGTCACGTGGTTCGGACCCGAACGCGCTCTGATTGGCCGAACGGTCACGTGGTTCGGGTAAATAAATACCCGAACCACGTCATATCTCCGCCATTTGTCTGTGGGTTTAGCTTTGGGTAGGCAGGCAGGGTAGTTCGCGCTCCAGCCACGCTAGCCAGGGTCCCCCCTGTCATTGTGTCACTGCTGGGAACAGTAGTACACCGCTTGCTCAGCCACACTATATAGCATTCTGTTTACTGCCACTCTGTGTACCTCGCTCAGCCACACTATATAGCATTCTG
Organism: Hyperolius riggenbachi; assembly: GCF_040937935.1. NCBI lineage: Eukaryota > Metazoa > Chordata > Amphibia > Anura > Hyperoliidae > Hyperolius > Hyperolius riggenbachi. The sequence continues at coordinate 656,571,079 of NC_090646.1, forward strand.
TTTACTGCCACTCTGTGTCTGCTGGGAATAGTAGTACACCGCTTGCTCAGCCACACTATATAGCATTCTGTTTACTGCCACTCTGTGTACCTCGCTCAGCCACACTATATAGCATTCTGTTTACTGCCACTCTGTGTCTGCTGGGAATAGTGGTACACCGCTCGCTCAGCCACACTATATAGCATTCTGTTCACTGTTCTGTGTCTGCTTGGAATAGTGGTACACCGCTCGCTCAGCCACACTATATAGCATTCTGTTTACTGTTCTGTGTCTGCTGGGAATAGTGGTACACCGCTCGCTCAGCCACACTATATAGCATTCTGTTTACTGTTCTGTGTCTGCTGGGAATAGTGGTACACCGCTCGCTCAGCCACACTATATAGCATTCTGTGCACTGTTCTGTGTCTGCTGGGAATAGTGGTACACCGCTCGCTCAGCCACACTATATAGCATTCTGTTCACTGTTCTGTGTCTGCTGGGAATAGTGGTACACCGCTCGCTCAGCCACACTATATAGCATTCTGTTTACTGTTCTGTGTCTGCTGGGAATAGTGGTACACCGCTCGCTCATCCACACTATATAGCATTCTGTTCACTGTTCTGTGTCTGCTGGGAATAGTGGTACACCGCCCGCTCAGCCACACTATATAGCATTCTGTTCACTGTTCTGTGTCTGCTGGGAATAGTGGTACACCGCTCGCTCAGCCACACTATATAGCATTCTGTTCACTGTTCTGTGTCTGCTGGGAACAGTAGTACACCGCTCGCTCAGCCAGAGTATATAGCATTGTGTTTACTGCCACTCTGTGTACACCGCTCAGCCAGACTATATACCATTGTTTACTGACACTCTGTGTACACCGCTCAGCCAGACTATATACCATTGTTTACTGACACTCTGTGTACACCGCTCAGCCAGACTATATACCATTGTTTACTGCCACTCTGATTCTGCTGGGAACAGTAGTACACCGCTCGCTCAGCCAGACTATATAGCATTGTGTTTACTGCCACTCTGTGTACACCGCTCAGCCAGACTATATACCATTGTTTACTGACACTCTGTGTACACCGCTCAGCCAGACTATATACCATTGTTTACTGAAACTCTGTGTACACCGCTCAGCCAGACTATATACCATTGTTTACTGCCACTCTGATTCTGCTGGGAACAGTAGTACACCGCTCGCTCAGCCAGACTATATACCATTGTTTACTGACACTATATAGCAGACTATATAGCATTGTGTGTACACCGCTCAGCCAGACTATATACCATTGTTTACTGACACTCTGTGTACACCGCTCAGCCAGACTATATACCATTGTTTACTGCCACTCTGATTCTGCTGGGAACAGTAGTACACCGCTCGCTCAGCCAGACTATATACCATTGTTTACTGACACTCTGTGTACACCGCTCAGCCAGACTATATACCATTGTTTACTGCCACTCTGATTCTGCTGGGAACAGTAGTACACCGCTCGCTCAGCCAGACTATATACCATTGTTTACTGACACTATATAGCAGACTATATAGCATTGTGTGTACACCGCTCAGCCAGACTATATACCATTGTTTACTGACACTCTGTGTACACCGCTCAGCCAGACTATATACCATTGTTTACTGCCACTCTGATTCTGCTGGGAACAGTAGTACACCGCTCGCTCAGCCAGACTATATACCATTGTTTACTGACACTCTGTGTACACCGCTCAGCCAGACTATATACCATTGTTTACTGCCACTCTGATTCTGCTGGGAACAGTAGTACACCGCTCGCTCAGCCAGACTATATACCATTGTTTACTGACACTCTGTGTACACCGCTCAGCCAGACTATATACCATTGTTTACTGCCACTCTGATTCTGCTGGGAACAGTAGTACACCGCTCGCTCAGCCAGACTATATAGCATTGTGTTTACTGCCACTCTGTGTACACCGCTCAGCCACACTATATAGCATTGCGTACTCTGCCAGTCAGTGTGTATATTGCTGGGATCAGTAATACTCCACTCACCGTCAACCACTATATGAGCTCAACATGAGTTCCCCAGAGACCTCCGCTGTGAGCAGCACTCCCAACAACAGCAACAGCCAACGCCCCACGCAAGCTATAACATCCACCCCAGCAGCCAGTGGTCAGCAGCAGCCCTCCCCGGAGGAGAACGTTGTGTCCATCAGTCCGTCGCCAGAGCGATTAATGAGGGCTGCCATTGAGGAGATGATGGGGCCTGATGTGGAGGAGGAGGTCTGGCTCAGGCCAGCATCCCAAGTTAATGTTGAGGACGATGAGGGGTCTGTGTCTGGGGATGTTGGGGTGGCAGAGGTGGTGGGTGGGTCAGACTCAGGAGAAGAGTTGTATGATGAGGATGATGATCGGGACCATCTGTATGTGCCTCAGAGTCCGACCCCGGAAAACATGTTGTATCGTGTGTTTAGGTACTAAAATCTGCGTTCCCTCCCAGTAGTGTTGGGCGAACAGTGTTTGCCACTGTTCGGGTTCTGCAGAACATCACCCTGTTCGGGGTGACTATATAGCAGACTATATAGCATTGTGTTTAATGCCACTCTGTGTACACGGCTCAGCCACACTATATAGCATTGTGTTTACTTCCACTCTGTGTCTGCTGGGAACAGTAGTACACCGCTCACCCGCCACTGTATAGCATTGTGCTCTGTGTCACTGCTGACAATAGTGGTACACCGCTCACCCACCACTGTATAGCATTTCTGTACTGCCACTGTACTGCTGCCAGTCAGCGTGTACTTTAAGGATAAGTGAAATGAGGAAGAAATCCGGTGAAAGAGGGAGGGGCAAGGGAAGAGGTGTTTCCCCTGACGGTTCACGTACAGGCCACAGGGGAGCACCCAAGAAAACCCACTCAATACTGCCCATGTTGTCCAGGACAACAACCCTCACAGATCCAAAAGAACAGGACCAGATAATTACTTGGATGACCTCTCAAGCGTCCAGCAGTGGGTTAAGCAGCACCAGCACATCACGCACGAGGTCCGAGTCCTCAGCCAGTTAAAGTCTGGGCTTTCTTTGAAGACTGCACTGAGGATGTTACCATGGCGATTTGCAAGGTGTGCAAGACCCGCCTGAGCAGGGGGAAAAGTATTAACAACCTCTCCACCACCAGCATGAGCCGCCACATTCTATCCAAACATCCCACTCTGTGGGCAAACGCGGCAGGACAGGGTACCACCAGCAACACTGCCTCCCTTGGGTTCACCAGACTCACCACCAGACCCGCCTCAGCAGCAGCAGTAGCCCAGCCATTGCGTGGTTCACAACATTCACAAACATCAGACGATGCTGACACTGTCACTTTCCGGACTAGTGCTCTTGAGGTCTCCCAGTGTTCATCAAACACAACAACCAACAGCCCTTCGGTGTGCAGCGCTACGGTTGAGTTGTCTGTCTCTGAGATGTTTGAGCACAAGAGGAAATTGCCAGCAAATGACCCCCGGGCCGTGGCAGTAACAGCCAGCCAGCATAGCCAAGCTTCTGGCCTGCGAAATGCTGCCATATCGAGTGGTGGAGACAAACAGCTTCAAGGGCATGATGTCAGTGGCCATCCCACGTTACGTTGTTCCCAGCCGCTACCACTTTGCGCGCTCTGCAGTGCCTGAGTTGCATGAGCACGTGGTCAGCTAAATAACCCGAAGCTTGAAGAATGCCGTTGCCTGCAAGGTTCACCTCACCACTGACACCTGGACGAGTGCGTTCGGCCAGGGTCGATACATCTCCCTTACCGCGCACTGGGTGAACCTTGTGGAGCCTGGCAGCGATTCCTCACCTGCTACGGCGCGGGTGTTGCCCACGCCGCAAACAGCTGGATAACAACAGCAGCACCTACCTCTCTGACTCCTTCTCCTCCAACGCATCTCAAAGCTGTACCTCATCCGGAAATGCTAACCCAGCACCAGCAGCAGTAGGATCGTGGAAGCAGTGCAGCACAGCTGTTGGCATGCGTCAGCAAGCGTTGCTGAAGCTGATCTGCCTTGGGGATAAGCAGCACACAGGGGAGGAAATTTGGAGGGGAATAAAGGAACAGACGGATTTGTGGCTGGCACCGCTGGACCTGAAACCGGGCATGAAGCTAGACACCTGGCACGAACTGGCAATGTACGCAATAGAGGTGCTGGCTTGCCCGGCAGCCAGCGTTATGTCGGAACGCTGTTTCAGTGCTGCCGGAGGCATCATCACAGATCGGCGTATCCGCCTCTCCACAGAAAATGCAGACCGTCTGACTCAAATTAAAATGAATCAATCCTGGATTGGAAACGACTACGCAACACTCCTGGACCCCAACCAAGTAACATGACCGATGAACATCTGGGATGGTTTAGCGTTTCCGGTCCCTGTTTATTGAACCTCTCATCTGTATTACATTTATGACTGCATGGCGGCAAAAAGCATTGCTGCTATATCCGCACGCTTTTTGTCCTCATGCAAGGCCTGGGTTGTTGTGTCTCACAAAGCGTGGCCTTCTCCTCCTGCGCCTCCTCCTGTTCCATCACGTGTGCTGCTGCTGCTGCTGCTGCTGGGTTAGCGTTGCCGGTCCCTGTTTATGGAACCTCTTATCTTTATTACATTTATGACTACATGGCGGTACAAAGCATGCTATCCGCACGCTTTTTGTCCTCATGCAAGGCCTGGGTTGTTGTGTCTCACAAAGCGTGGCCTTCTCCTCCTGCGCCTCCTCCTGTTCCATCACGTGTGCTGCTGCTGCTGCTGCTGCTGGGTTAGCGTTGCCGCGTGGTCCCTGTTTATTGAACCTCTTATCTTTATTACATTTATGACTACATGGCGGTACAAAGCATGCTCTCCGCACGCTTTTTGTCCTCATGCAAGGCCTGGGTTGTTGTGTCTCACAAAGCGTGGCCTTCTCCTCCTGCGCCTCCTCCTGTTCCATCACGTGTGCTGCTGCTGGGTTAGCGTTGCCGCGTGGTCCCTGTTTATTGAACCACTTATCTTTATTACATTTATGACTGCATGGTGGTACAAAGCATGCTATCCGCACGCTTCTTGTCCTCATGCAAGGCCTGGGTTGTTGTGTCTCAAAGCGTGGCCTTCTCCTCCTGCGCCACCCTCCTCCTGTTCCATCACGTGTGCTGCTGCTGGGTTAGCATTACCGGTCCCTTTTCCTGGAACCTCTTATATGTATTACATTTATGACTGCATGCCGACAAAAAGCATGTTACCTGTGCAAAGAAAACAGACATTTCCCGCATTTAAAAGACAGTTTTCCCTTTGAAACTTTAAAATCGATTTTCTCAAAAACTATAAGCTCTTTTTGCTAAATTTTTTTTCCTCTTGTACCCACTCCCAAGGTGCACATACCCTGTAAATTTGGGGTATGTAGCATGTAAGGAGGCTTTACAAAGCACAAAAGTTCGGGTCCCCATTGACTTCCATTATGTTCGGAGTTCGGGTCGAACACCCGAACATCGCGGACATGTTCGGCCTGTTCGGCCCGAACCCGAACATCTAGATGTTCGCCCAACACTACCGTAGACTACACGTTAAAATACGCAAGCTTCACGTAGTGCGTAGTGTAGTTGATGCGACCGCTTATGCCCTTATGCGGAAAAATTTCCGCAATAATCTGCTAACTATGCGCATATATAAACTAATGTAAGCATACATTCCACCATCAAATGCGGACTTGTATGCGTATAAAGGGCAATAAAATGTCTGCGCATGCGCAATGATCCATATAGATGCAGTTACCGCACGCGTAGTTGACTTCGCAATACATACCTCAACTACGCGTAGCAGGCGAAGCTTCGCATAGCGGGACTACGACTACGCGGAAATGCGTACATGTAGTTCTTAAACTTCGCCTACGAACTACGATGCGTAGTTGCGTACTATGATGCGTAGATTCGCGCTGGCGTAGTTTACGAGCAACCCTGACCACAAGTGCTTACATAGAGCTTAGAAAAGCGCTGCTAGTGGGCTCCAGGCCTCACACATACATGAAATAAAGGCACCTGGAAAAAAAGGGTGCAGGGGATTGCCGCTAGTAGAATATTGCCACAATTACCGATATTCTACTGCTGGATTCCGATATATCGGTAATTTTTACAGATTATTTACTAAGTCTAGACCTAGACTTACATCTGCAGGTCCTCCCAATTAGGCAGTATTTGCTTCCCATTTCCGTGCTATGAGCGAGCGGGCATAACCTCTATATACAGTATACACTACAGTATAGCTCTCATCCCAGATGACGGCAAGAACCGAAACCGGGCGGACTGAGAGCGTTCACCATTGTATTGTGAAAGTATACAAGTACCACAGAGGTGGGAAGCAAGCATATACTTGCATTATCCTGCATAGGGATACTCATTCTGAATTTCCACATTTCCGACTGGAAACCGGAATTCCACAGAAATCAGACCTACCACAATTTGGTAAATTTAGCCCAATCACAGAACTCAGAAGCATTGGACCAATCAGAGAATGCAGAATTTTTCTGCAATTTTTTTCTTTCAGACCAATCACAAGATGTTTTCCGATTTTCGTTTTTCCTAATTTTTTTTTTTTCATTTTTTGCATTCTCTGATGCAAAAAATGACTAATAAAATACTTCTCGAAAATCTGAAAAATGGACAATCAGAAATCGGAATTTCTGCAGAATCGGGACTAAGCATTTTGACAATCCCTAATCCTGCAACTACTTGGAATTGGGCTAGGTCCACACTTGTCCGTTCAGGATCAGATCCGTTTCAAATGCTACATGCATATGCCCAGCCATGGGGGGAGAGGCAGCCGCCATGCTGGAGGGGTATAGCAGGCAGGATGGGGGTGGCAGCGGTCAGCGAGGAGGGGGGACGCCCCCCTCACCTGGGTCCCCCACTCCCGCAACCCCTCAGGCGGGGAGATTACCTTCTCTCCTCTTCCTCCGCTTGCCACGTCACTGCCTGCAATGCCGCCCTCTATATTTAGGAGGGCAGCATTGCAGGCAGTGACGCGGCAAGCAGAGGAAGTAGGAGGAGAAGGTAAGCTCCCCGCTCGCTGCTGCTGTACATATTAACAAGTATTGCGGCGAGCATGTAGCTGGAGGGGGTAGTGGGGACGGGGGGCCCAGGTGAGGGGGGAACTCCCCCCTTCCCGCTGACCGCTGCCACCTCTGTTCTGCCTGCTATACCCCTCCAGCATGGTGGCTCCGTCTCCCCCCACAGGCTGTGACACAGAAACGGATCCGTTTCTGTGTCCAAATCTGCCTGTGTAGAGGGGGATCCATTTTTCTATTGCCTACCACTACCCCTGCGTGTATCAGGATCCAAATCCGTTGCGTGAAAATGCAGAAGATCCGGACCTTCAGGTTTTGAAATCGGGTCCCCACAAATGCAGACGGATCCTTTTTTTTGTTATGGGTGAAGACAGCTGCTATCTAAAACACTGGTTTCCATGGCTCTGGTTTTGATCCGGCCTGAAAAACGGAGCCACGGCTATGTTTCCGGACCTAGTGTGAACATCTTACTGACCATCTTTACTGCTAAGTAGAGTCAGTCAATAAACTGCCCTCTAGTGGTGTGTATCCATGTAATGTCAGTAAAATTGCTGTTCCGGTCGTTCATGTCAAGCTCTGGCCCTCTCGCTATGGAAAAATAAACAGTCCAATCCTTAGTTATCACACTAAACCTATCAGCTATAAACCATCCTTTCTATTGGCATAGAGGTTGATTGATTGTGGATGAGTGGGGGTGTGGCTAACATGGGTTTGCTGCATATGCCGTGGGCAGCACGGTGGCGTAGTGGTTAGCTCTCTCGCCTTGCAGCGCTGGGTCTCTGGTTCGAATCCCAGCCAGGGCACTATCTGCAAAGAGTTTGTATGTTCTCTCCGTGTCTGCGTGGGTTTCCTCCGGGCACTCCGGTTTCCTCCCACATTCCAAAAACATACGGATAAGTTAATTGGCTCCCCTAAAAAAATTAGCCCTAGACTACAGTACTTACACTTCATAAGATAGACATATGGCAATGGTAGGGATTAGATTGTGAGCTCCTTTGAGGGACAGTTAGTGACAAGATATATATATACACTGTACAGCGCTGCGTAATATGTCGGCGCTATATAAATACTAAATAATAATAATAATAATATGACTCAATGTGGAGAAAAGGAGAATTTGATTTAAATGGAGGGATTGAGATCTGTAAGTGTTGGTTTACACTATGAGCGTTTTGAGCTTTTTAAAAATCGTTAGTGTTTTGAAAAGCTCTGTAATTGCGCTTGTGTAATGAAGTCCTACATGAGTCTTCTCACATGAGCCATGAGCTTTCTTTCTAATCACAAACACGGGTCCTGCACCAGCTTATGAGGGTTTGTGCTTCATTGCAAGGTATAGGGAAATTGCAAATCGCTTATAAAAGCATTTAGAATATCGATTTTGGGTGCGTTTTTCAAAAAAAGTAGCAGTATAATCACAGTCTTGGAAAACTTCATTTGAAGTCCCAGGGCCGTGACTACACGTCCTCAGTAGCGGGCGACCGCCGCACGCTCCCGTCGCTCCCGTTAGCGGGGAGATGAATGAATGGAAACGTGGATCCCATTCATTAATCTAAGTCCCCAAGTCAATGTACATCGGGCATCTATTAGATGCCTACTTCATTGTATCTTCCTGGAGTTACACTGCCACATATTACTTCCAATTCACGTACTCACGTACGCGAATCGGAATCAGAAATAATACACGAAATAGTAAAACTACATGTAAATACATTTTATTTAATAAAAATATCAACACATGCTTCTAAAATTAACTATTTCCCTCCCACACTCCACCATAGTACCTAAACATATTTTCTGTATAGAAAAAAAATAAAAATATGTACATAAAAAAATACATAAATAGTTACCTTAGGGACTGAACTTTGTTAATAGTTATGTCAAGAGGGTATATGACTGTTATTTTTTAATTTGCGGGCTTGTAAGTAATGATGGACGCAAAACTGAAAAAACGCATCTTTATTTCCAAATAAAATATTGGAGCCATACATTGTACTAAAGAAATATTTTAAACATTGCAAATGGGCAAATAAAATGTGTGGGTTTTATCCACAGTAAAACGTTTTATTTTAACACTGTAATGGGCGAAAATTTAGAAATAATAATTTTTTTTTCCATTTTTTTCTTATTATTCCAATTAAAATGCACTTAGAATAAAATAATTCTTAGCATAATGTACCTCCCAAAGAAAGCGTAATTGGCGGTGAAAAAAAACAAGATGTAGATCATTTTGTTGTGATTAGTTGTGATTAAGTTATTGGCAAAAGAATGGGAGGAGCGCTGACAGGTGAAAATTGCTCTGGTCCTAAAGGGGTAAAAAACCCTCAGTGGTCAAGAGGTTAAAATACATTCAGTGCCAGGTCAAATATTGCACTTCCAGTTTGTCTGCACACAGAAAATAGCTTACAAAATCACTTGCAACAAACCACAAATCGCACAAAAAACGCAGATAATAAATTCAAAAAATCGTTCACCAAAACACTTAGGGCCCGTTCAGATCACAAATGCGGATGGCCATGCGTGCGGAACGCATGCAGAAACGCAACGCGTACGAACGCACGCCATCCGCGTTTGTGTGCGTTGCGTGGCTGATCCCATCACTGAAAAGTGAATGGGACAGCCACGCGTTTTAGCAAAATCTGCGTGCAGCATGCGTTCCCGGACCGCACAGGTCCGGAACGCATGCAGTGTGAACATCAGACATTGCACTCTATGCAATGTCTGATGTCGTGCGTGTCGGCCACCTGCACGCGTTTCCAAAACGCGGCTGGAAACGCGTGCAGTGTGAACGGGGCCTTAGTGCTTTCTATTTGTAGAGTGAACTAGGCCTTACACTGTGGACAGGTAGCTTCTTCTCTAATGACAATCAGCTGAAACTCCACTCAGAGGCTGGAGGAGAATCTTAAAGAGAAACCATAACCAAGGATTGAACCTTATCCCAATCAGTAGCTGATACCCCCTTTCCCATGAGAAATCTATTTCTTTTCTCAAACGGTTCATCAGGGGGGTCTGTATGGCTGATATTGTGGTGAAACTCCTCCTACAGTGTGATGTCAGGGCCATGGTGCTGACATCACACTGTGGGAGCCTTGTTGCATTGTGGAAAATAACAGCTGTTTCCAACTGCCAAAAAAGCAGCATGTCCCTCCACAGACATCACCTGCCAGCAGTAAAAATGTCGCCATGTGATAAATGTCAGAATGTATATCAGGAAGAGGAAAGATTTTACAATGAGCAAACACTGACTAAATCATTTATACATTATTATTGTAAAAATTAAGCACTTTTGGTCACTACATTATTTTCACTGGAGTTCCTCTTTAACCTCTTGAGCACCAAAGTGCTAAACCCCCCTAAAGACCAGTCTGTTTTTTTTGTTTAATTGGCCACTGCAGCTTTAAGGCCAAGCTGCAGGGCCGCACAACACAGCAAACTAGTTATCCCCCCTTTTCTCCCCACCAACAGAGCTCTCTGTTGGTGGGATCTAATCGCCCGCTAGTTGTTTATTATTATTTTTTTATAAATATGTATTTATTTCTTTTGTATTATTTTTTAACATTTACGTATTTTTTTTTTTTTTTGACAAACCCTCCCTCCCCCCCCAGCCGGCCAATTCTGGCGATCGGCTGTCATAGGCTTCTGCCTATGTAAGCCGATCTCTCTCTAGTGCCCCAGGGGGTGTGACACGGCTGTCCCCAGTACAGCGCTGCCGTGGATCGCACCGCTGTACTTGGTTAAAAGACGGCGATCACCGCTCAGAGTCTGAAGGCGGGCCGGAGCTCCGCCCCCCAAGCAGCCTGTGCACCATGCTACTGCAGTAGCCGACCCCAGGACCTGACGCCAATTGGCGTTAGGTAGTTAAAGGATGCCCGAGGTGACATGTGACATGATGAGATAGACATGTGTATGTACAGTGCCTAGCACACAAATAACTAGGCTGTGTTCCTTTTTTTTCTTTCTCTGCCTTAAAGAGTTAAATATCAGGTATGTAAGTGGCTGACTTAGTCCTGACTCAGACAGGAAGTGACTACAGTGTGACCCTCACTGATAAGAAATTCCAACTATAAAACACTTTCCTAGCAGAAAATGGCTTCTGAGAGCAGGAAAGAGATAAAAAGGGTCATTAGTTCATAGATTTTAGCTCTGGCATGCTTCAATAAATGTGTCATTGAGAAAAAACAATAAAACAGTTAAAACTTAAAAAGTAGATTTAAACATAAAATCAAACTGTGGAATATCTTAAAAAGTCATTTTTAGGAGAAGGAAGATAGATACAATTGTTTATTTAATTAGTTTCTTTCCGCCTCGTGTGTCCTTTAAAGGGAATAGGCCTAATCCATTATGAAAGTTTACCTGAGAATGCTGGATCTGTGTGACTCTAGAAGCGATTAGAGGCAGGGGGGATTATGGGAGCAGGTCAATTGGTTTAGCTGGGTAAGCACAGCAGAAATGATTACTCTTTGCCTAGCTAGACCTCACATGGTCCTCCATTCCACAGACTGCTAATGATAATGATAATGTGCTCAGGGTTAAACTGCTCCTTCTATAGGGGAGCATGCTGCTTTCCATGCTGACCTGCATTGGCAAGCTCAGGTTCAAGGTTTAATCTGATGGCTGAGAAAGCACTGCTGATTGGAGATGAAGACTACAGAGGGGGGCTCAGTGCGGAAAAGATGCCGTCACAAGCACTTTTATTGGAGTCTTCTAAAATGATGCTGTTGTGAAAATGAACAAATCCTTTTTGCAGTATAACTTTAAAACAAACCTGTGAGGTTTGTTAGATACTTACCTTCCCGTCTACCTCAACCTCACCGCTCCACATGTCTAGATTCTGCTGAAATTCCGATTTCCGACAATGCCAATTACCGATTCTGCAGATTTCCAAGGAGTCTTTTTTTGGGGGGTCATTTTTTGCATTCTCTGATTGGCCAAATACTTCCGAGTTGACTCTGCATTTTCTTATTGGTCCAATGCTTCCGAGTTCTGTGAAAATTACCAAGTTGCGGTAATGCAGTATTTCTGCAAAATTCCGATTTCTGTGTTCCGATCTCCATGGAGTCTTTATTTTATCATTTTTTGCATCCTCTGAAATCTATCACAGATAGTGACAATCTTAGTCCCAGGGCTGGGCCGAGGCAGAGGCGAGAGAGGCTCCAGCCTCAGGGCGCAGTAGGAGGGGGCACACAACTTACTCAGCTATCATTCCCCTATTGTGTTTGAAGCAGAGAGAAATAAGAAAAGTAGATACATGGCAGTGACTGCAAGACAGATAACTAGAGATTAGGGTGTTGGGGGCCCTGGGGTGCCTCTTAGTCTAATAGTAATCAGTGTGTGGCGGCTGGGGGGGAGGGATGGAGGGGCGCAATTTGGGGTCTCAGCCTTGGGTGCTGGAAAACTTTGTCCCAACTATGCTTAGTCCTGTCAGGTGCAGCTCTGTGGAATGTTTGTTTCTGAGAATACCAAAGGTCAGGTCTCCCAGAATGCTCTGGTAAAAGAATTTTGCATAGCTAAACAGCCTAGGCTGTGACATCACTGGGTGGGCAGGGCTACATAGTAATATACAGCAATATATAGTTATAGGAAGTGTCTCTGATGCTGAAACCAGGAACATTACCATAAAGGTGGGGATCCTGAATAATTTACTGCATTCTACTATATGTCACTACAGGGCCTCTTTACTGCATTCCGCTATATGTCACTACAGGGCCTCTTTACTGCATTCTACTATTTGTCACTACAGAGCCTCTTTTTTGCATTCTGCTATATGTCACTACAGGGCCTCTTTACTGCATTCTGCTATATGTCACTACAGGGCCTCTTTACTGCATTCTGCTATATGTCACTACAGGGCCTCTTTACTGCATTTTGCTATATGTCACTACAGGGCCTCTTTACTGCATTCTGCTATATGTCACTACAGGGCCTCTTTACTGCATTCTGCTATATGTCACTACAGGGCCTCTTTACTGCATTCTGCTATATGTCACTACAGGGGCTCTTTACTGCATTCTGCTATATGTCACTACAGGGGCTCTTTACTGCATTCTGCTATATGTCACTACAGGGCCTCTTTACTGCATTCTGCTATATGTCACTACAGGGCCTCTTTACTGCATTCTGCTATGTGTCACTACAGGGGCTCTTTACTGCATTCTGCTATATGTCACTACAGGGCCTCTTTACTGCATTCTGCTATAAGTCACTACAGGGGCTCTTTACTGCATTCTACTATATGTCACTACAGGGCCTCTTTACTGCACTCTGCTATATGTCACTACATGGCCTCTTTCCTTCATTCTCCTATATGTCAGTACAGGGCCTCTTTACTGCATTCTACTATATGTCACTGCAGGGCCTCTTGTCTTTACTGCATTCTACTATATGTCACTACAGGGCCCCTTGTCTTTACTACATTCTACTATTTGTCACTACAGGGCCCCTTTACTGCATTCTCCTATATGTCATTACAGGGCGGTTTTACTGCATTCTACTATATGTCACTACAGGGACTCTTTACTGCATTCTGCTATATGTCACTACAGGGCCTCTTTACTGCATTCTGCTATATTTCACTACATGGCCTCTTTACTGCATTCTCCTATTTGTCAGTGCAGGGCCTCTTTACTGCATTCTACTATATGTCACTACAGGGCCTCTTTACTGCATTCTACTATATGTCACTACAGGGCCTCTTTACTGCATTCTACTATATGTCACTACAGGGCCTCTTTACTAGAGTTGGGCCGAACGGTTCGCCGGCGAACCTGGTTCGCGCGAACCTAGGTGGTTCGCGTGCGGGTACCGCACGCGAACTTTATTGCGGAAAAGTTCGCCCCATTGCGGTTCGCCCCATAATGCACTGAGGGTCAACTTTGACCCTCTACATCACAGTCAGCAGGCCCAGTGTAGCCAATTAGGCTACACTAGCCCCTGGAGCCCCACCCCCCCTTATATAGGCAGGCAGCGGCGGCCGTGGCCACTCGTGTGCCTGCATTAGTTAGAGTAGGGCGAGCTACTGCAGTCTCTCATAGGGAAAGATTAGTTAGCCTTAGCTTGTCCCTGGCTGCATACCTGTTCATTGATCCTGCCACTGCATACCTGTTCATTGATCCTGCCACTGCATACCTGTTCATTGATCCTGCCACTGCATACCTGTTCATTGATCCTGCCACTGCATACCTGTTCAGTGATCCTGCCACTGCATACCTGTTCATTGATCCTGCCACTGCATACCTGTTCATTGATCCTGCCACTGCATACCTGTTCATTGATCCTGCCACTGCATACCTGTTCATTGATCCTGCCACTGCATACCTGTTCATTGATCCTGCCACTGCATACCTGTTCATTGATCCTGCCACTGCATACCTGTTCAGTGATCCTGCCACTGCATACCTGTTCATTGATCCTGCCACTGCATACCTGTTCTGTGAACCCACCACTGCATACCTGTTCTGTTCAGTGGACCCGCCACTGTATACCTGTTTAGTGAACCCGCCACTGCATACCTGTTCTGTTCAGTGGACCCGCCACTGTATACCTGTTCAGTGGACCCGCCACTGCATACCTGTTCTGTTCAGTGAACCCGCCACTGCATACCTGTTCTGTTCAGTGGAGTTTGGTGTGTCAGTGTGAAGCAGTACCTTAATTACACTCCCTGATTGATGTATACACATGCAAGATGTTTTAAAGCACTTTAGGCCTGTCATTTAGCATTCAATGTGATTTCTGCCCTTAAAACGCTGCTTTGCGTCAAATCCAGATTTTTCCCGGTGACTTTTGGCGTGTATCCCACTCCGCCATGCCCCCCTCCAGGTGTTAGACCCCTTGAAACATCTTTTCCATCACTTTTGTGGCCAGCATAATTTTTTTTTTCTTTCAAAGTTCGCATCCCCATTGAAGTCTATTGCGGTTCGCGAACTTTAACGCGAACCGAACCTTCCGCGAAAGTTCGCGAACCCGGTTCGCGAACCTAAAATCGGAGGTTCGGCCCAACTCTACTCTTTACTGCATTCTACTATATGTCACTACAGGGCCTTGTTTAATATTAGTCTAGTCCTGTGGTGCATTCAGTGTCAGAGTTCTGTTTTTATCTGTGTCCAAGCTCCTTTATTAGCTCCCTTGAAATAAGTCATTTAGATCGACAGGTCAGGAGGGAGCCCCTGTACCAGTCACATTTTCCAGTGCTGACTTCCAGTGCAGCAGGCTGTCATCTTTATTATTATAACTAGCTGATTGCCAGGAGTAGCCCAGGTATGTATTTGGCTGGTGTTGGCTTCACCCAGTTTTTCTAACTCTAACACACAATTACTCAATTACTCAATTACCTAGTTTGTAAGCTTTGCGGTCTTTGGCATCAATGATTTGCATTGAAATGAAACAAATATGATTGGCTGTGGCTCCACCCCCTTTTCTGAATTTGAACCCCAGTCACGCAATGACCAACTGTACCAGGTTTGAGGCTTGTGCCATTAACACAGTGCAAGAATGGCAGCAATTATATATTTAATATATAATATTTTGTCAGAACTGAAATATACCAGTTGCTGTCAGTTATATATCAGCAGCTGTCAGTTACAACTGAATGTGCAGGGTAATGTCCATGTTTCCCTATGGCTCAAGTGGATGATGATATTACAGTTTAACAGTGTGCTGACCAGGAAGCTGTTATGGGGTAATGGCCATTTTTAAAATGGAGGACGGAGAATTCCATTGATCACAGTGGACAAACGGGATGCAGGAGAGGAGAAAGAGATTGATGAGCAGACTACATGGGAGGTAAGTATGACCTGTGTATGCTTATTTTGACTTTTTATTTTCAGTTCAGGTTTTCTTTAAATTAGATCAGTTAGAGGTGATAAAAATAAAGTCCTCTCGCTTGCACTCTACGTCAGTTACTCCAGCCAACTAACAGTCACCAGATCGGCTTCATTAACTGCTTGCTGTGACTTTCCAACAAACATCTGTCCCGTGTTTGGGAAATGAGTTTACATGAGGCATCTTTGATTGGAGATCTTAACCACTTTACCCCCGCGCGTACGGATTTCTACGCCCCTTTTTCCATCCTTTCACCCCCAGGGACGGAGAAATCTGTACTTTGCGCACTCCCGCCGCTGTCCGCGCTCCCGTTCGTAAACACAACGCCCGCCGCTAGTAAACACGCCGCCGCCCGCTCGCCCAGAGATCAACAAACGGGAAAATCCATTCCCGTTCATTGATCTAAGCCCCGCAATGATCTGCTGCCGCTCGGCTGAGCAGCGCGATCATTGTGAAAAAATAACAAAGTCCCAGCCTCTTTCTACTTCCTGCAAGCGTCCGGAAGGACGCTTGCAGGTCGCATGAAACAAATTGGTAATGTTGCCATCTTGTGGTCAAATAGTAAAACTACACCCTAACCATTTTTTACACACAAATAAACTTGTTTTATACAAAAAATTAACTCCTTACCTCCCACACTCCCCAATTTTTTTTTTTGTAATTAAAAAAAAAATAAAAAATTTACAATTTAAAAAAAATACATAAATAGTTACCTTAGGGACTGAACTTTTTAAATATTTATGTCAAGAGGGTATAACACTGTTACTTTATAAACTATGGGCTTGTAATTAGGGATGGACGCAAAACTGAAAAAAATGCACCTTTATTTCCAACTAAAATATTGGCGGCAAACATTGTGATAGGGACATAATTTAAACGGTTTTATAACCGGGATAAATAGGCATATACATTTAATGGGTTTTAATTACAGTAGCATGCATTATTTAAAAACTATAAAGGCCGAAAACTGAAAAATAAATTTTTTCCCACATTTTTTCCTATTTTCCCATTAAAACACATTTAGAATAAAATAATTCTTGGCATAATGTCCCACCTAAAGAAAGCCTAATTGGTGGCGAAAAAAACAAGATATAGTTCATTTCATTGCGATAAGTAATGATAAAATTATAGACGAATGAATGGAAGGAGCGCTGAAAGGTGAAAGGAAATTGCTCTGGTGGTCAGGGGGTAAAACCCCTCAGTTGGGAAGTGGTTAAAGGATACAAGAGTCAAATGGTATATTAAAAACGGGGGAGCAGGCATGTGTTAGGTGTCCACCGCTCCTCCCCCGTTCTCCTCCGCCGCCCCAGTCCAGGCGTCTGCGGTCAGGAGCACCCTGAGCGTGCACATGACAGTGCAATGACGTCATTGTGCTGTTCTGCGCATGAGGAGAGTGCTCCTGGCCATGCGTGCCTGTACACTACTGGCCAATTCCAGCAAACTGGACTCAACAGTGGATGGTCTACAGTATAGAGGAGGGGGATGATGGATGTCATTTTTAAAGGGAACCTGAACTGAGTAAAATTATTTAAAATAAACACATGACGTAGCTGCAAATGACTTTTACAAACTTACCTCACCGTCAGTTTCGCTCAGAAGCTCACCATTTTCTTCTAACAGCGATCCCTTTCAATTCTGACAAGATTTTGTCAGAACTGAAATGTATCAGCTACTGTCAGTTATAACTGAAAGGACAACTGATGTACAAGCTAATGTCCACGTTTCCCTATAGCTCAAGTGGGCGATATTACAGTTAACCAGCCGGACGGTATGGACGAGCTCAGCTCGTCCATCACCGCCGGAGGCTGCCGCTCAGGCCCTGCTGGGCCGATTTTCATCAAATAAAGAGCAGCACACGCAGCCGGCACTTTGCCAGCCGCGTGTGCTGCCCGATCGCCGCCGCTCTGGGCTGGGGCGATCCGCCGCGAGCAGCGGCGAAAGAGGGTCCCCCCAGCCGCCTGAGCCCAGCGTAGCCAGAACAAAAAGTTCCGGCCAGCGCTAAGGGCTGGATCGGAGGCGGCTGACGTCAGGACGTCGGCTGACGTCCATGACAGCACTCCGCTCGTCGCTATGGCGACGATGTAAGCAAAACAAGGAAGGCCGCTCATTGCGGCCTTCCTTGTTTATTCTGGGCGCCGGAGGCGATCGGAAGAACGCCTCCGGAGCGCCCTTTAGTGGGCTTTCATGCAGCCAACTTTCAGTTGGCTGCATGAAATAGTTTTTTTTTTATTTAAAAAAAACCCTCCCGCAGCCACCCTGGCGATCTTAACCACTTCAGGATCACAGGTTTTCTTCCCTTAAAACCAAAACAACTTTTACATTTCAGCGCTCCTCCCATTCATTCACTGATAACTTTATTGCTACTCATCACATGTGAATGATCTATAGCTTGTTTTTTTCGCCACAAATTAGGCTTTTCAAGGGTGATATTTTATTTTAGTAATAATGTTATTCTCTATGCATTTTAAAGAGAAAAAAGAGAAAAAAATGAAAAGATACACTATTTCTATATTTCCAACCACTGTAGTTTTAAAATAGACAAAGATACCATAGATAAAACCAACACATTTTATCCGCCCACTTGTCCCGGTTATCACAACATTTAAATAATGTTCCTAGTACAATGTATGGCGACAATATATTATTTGGAAATAAAGGCACATTTTTTCAGTTTTCTGTTTTCTGTTTTTTCATTGTCATCTATCAGTAATTAAAAGCCCTTATCTGTAAAAGTAACAGTAATATACCATCATGGCATACATATTTAAAAAGCTGAGTGACTAAGGTAGCTATTTATGTATTGTATTTTCAATTATGTCACTTGTGGGTTTTTTTACAAGCGTTTTATTTTGGTGCCGAGTATATGAAAATAACAATTTTATTGCTTTTCATTCAGTTTCTTGCTAAAGAAAATTCACATGACATAGGTTTCAGTTGTCAAATATCCCAAATTATATTCTCTCGCTTGTCACGGTTAAAATGATACCCTATATACATCATCAGATAGCTTCTTGGGCACACCACACACTGATAACCACAAGTAGCACCATTGGATTTTTCAAGGCCATTTTTTGCAACAAAAGTAATACAGTAATTCTTTCTTGGCAAAGCCCCTGGTGTCTCAGAACATTCAGTACAGGTCATAAACCAAACCATTCTGAAAACTAGATACCTAGGCCTACTCAGATAAACATATTTTGTAACATTTGGATTCATGCCTTTTTGCTGAAATTGTACCAGAAGTTTGAAAATAGCATTTTTTTACAGTTTTCTTCAGTTTGGCGAGAAAAAAAAAAATCACATGACATAGACTTCAACAATACTACATCCCAAATTATATTCTCTCGCTTGTCACGGTTAAAATGATACCCTATATACATCATCAGATAGCTTCTTGGGCACACCGCACACTGATAACCACAAGTAGCACCATTGGATTTTTCAAGGCCATTTTTTGCAACAAAAGTAATACAGTCATTCTTTCTTGGCAAAGCCCCTGGTGTCTCAGAACATTCAGTACAGGTCATAAACCAAACCATTCTGAAAGCTAGAGACCTAGGCCTACTCAGATAAACATATTTTGTAACATTTGGATTCATGCCCTTTTGCTGAAATTGTACCAGAAGTTTGAAAATAGCATTTTTTTACAGTTTTCTTCAGTTTGGCGAGAAAAAAAAATCACATGACATAGACTTCAACAATACTACATCCCAAATTATATTCTCTCGCTTGTCACGGTTAAAATGATACCCTATATACATCATCAGATAGCTTCTTGGGCACACCGCACACTGATAACCACAAGTAGCACCAACAGCTTTTTCAAGGCCAATTTTCTCCCCAAAGTGTCATTCTTTTTTTAAGTCCAGTACACACTTTCAATTAAGATTGGCCAATCACTGACCAATTGTACCACCTTACCATGTAGTATGAGAGTCAACAAATATTGAATAGTATGAGCAGATTGTGCAGGTAAACGCTCATACTGTAGTATGAGGGTTTACCTACACAATCTGCTCATATTATTCAAGATTCAATAGTAAAATTGATCAGTGATTGGCCAATCATACTTGAAAGTGTGTACAAGGCTTTAGCAAAGTATACTGAGGGCTTCACAATGTCTTTAAACATACACAAATTGGTACTCACCATTGTAGAAGCTGTAGAAAGGTGGAAGTCAGGAGGTCCGAAGGTGTCCGGCAGCCATGCCAAGGGTCAGAGTTTGGTAGATCAGCCATGCCAGAGGTCAGAGGGTAATTCGGCAGCCATGCCAGAGTTCAGAGGGTGGTCGTTAGTTATGCCAGGGGTCGAATTCCATAGAGTGGTTGTCAGCCATGCCAGAGGTCAGATCCGGAGAGTCAAATACAGTTCAATTATACCATAAAAAAAAAGGGCAGTGAAAGGGTAAAAAAAAAAAAAAAAAAAAAAAAAAAATAATAATGAAGGACTGTATGATAGGTCTCAAAGCAGGGATTAAGGCATAGTGCTGCTTTGGACGGACATTTCGGACAATGATATCGTGTGTCCCTTCGAACGTGATTTTTCCTGCAAACTCTGCACCTTTTTTGGGGGTATGGTTTTGATGCAGTTGGGGGGAGTGGGGCAGGAAAATGATTTCCCTCAAATCTGGCAACATTTTCTGCACGAAGTTGGTCTGGGTTTGGGGCAGGTTGTCCAGATTCAAAAAGGAGACATGTAATTATTGCCAGCTGGAACTTTAAAAAAGAGTCCCTGTTACCTGATTTTTTGTACAGGACAAAGGCGTTTTGGAGGCACATCTGGAAAAAATATAGAGCCACTTTTTTGTACCAGATCTTCCTCTTCCTGTTGAGCCTGTATGGTGCCAAAACCTGGTCGGACAAGTCCACTGCCCCCATGAACTTGGTGTACTCAGCGATGGCCAGTGGTTTTACTACTTCCCGACTACGAGTCCTCACAGTTGTTGTTGCCTCGGTGTGGATGGTGGTGAGGGCTAAGACATCGCGCTTATCTCTAAATTTTAAAGCGAGCGGCTCGTTGCTCCGTTGGCTGCAGGTCTCCCCCCTCTTCAGTTTTTTATGAACGACCTCTGATGGCAGGCCTTTGCGATTTGCCCTGACAGTTCCGCAGGCTGGAGTCTGGACTGAAAATAAATGTTTGAACAGTGGAACACTCGTGTAAAAATTGTCCACGTAAAGGTGGTAACCCTGGTGGAGTAGAGGGTTGAGGAGGTCCAGTACTATCCTCTCTGTTGTACCCATGTAGGGAGGGCATCCAGGAGGCTGTATTAAGCTGTCCTTCCCTTCATAAACTTTTAGTGAATAGATATAGCCACTCCCACTTTCGCACAACTTGTACAGTTTTATCCCATACCGTGACCTTTTGTTGGGTATATATTGTTTGATTGCCAGCCTCCCGTGGAAAGGGATTAAGGACTCATCGATGGCTATTCTTTGCTCTGGCATGTATTTTTCTGCAAAAGTTCTATTTAAATGGTCGATCAAGGGCCTCAATTTAAATAGTCGGTCATGGGCTGGGTCGTCAGGTGGGAGGTGGTCTGCATTATTGCTAAAATGCAAGCAGGTTAGCAGCATTTGGTAGCGGCGTCTGGACATTCTGGACGAATAAATTGGGATGCAGAGGATTGGATTTTTTGTCCAGTACAGTTGCTGTTCAGGTAATGGAGAAAGGGCCATATCGAAAGTCAATCCCAAAAAAACTTTCAAATCACGGGTAGTTGCAGGGGTCCAGTGGGAAGCTAACACACAGGTGGGATGGTCTGCTATGCGTTGCTGGGCATAGATATTGCTCTGATCGCAGACATACTGCAGAGAGCTCTCTGGCAAAAAAAGTTCAAAAAAGTCAATGGGCTGCATGTTGCTGGTGTCCACTAATAGGCCACTCCTGGCTGTGAAGGGAGGGAGGTTAGGGGTCTCCATATTAGATGCTGACCATTGTGGGTGGCTTAGATCATAGGGTAGCGGTTCCCTCTGTGGTACCCTTGCTGGCATGCTCTGCCTTGGCCTGGCAGCCCTCTGACCTCTTGGGATGGCATTGCTGGAGGTAGCTATAGGTGACCCTCTTTCAAAAGCAGTGTCAGTGTCACTAATGCCCCTTGCCTGCTCCGCGCTCCTAGATGGCTGAGCTGTGGATGGCCCAGCAGACTCAGAATCGCTGTCCGTTGAGTCGCTTTCTGACTCGGACGGCAGCCAATCAATATCTGTGGACTCCAAATCATCCTCAAATTCGCTGCTGCTGTGACTGTCACTGTCACTGTCACGCTCCAGAATGGCGAACGCCTCTTGCAAAGAATACATTCTCTTTGCCATCTTTATAGAAAATGTATATAGGATATACACTATAATTGTATAGAGGCAAATTGTAAAAAAAAAAAAAAGAGAGAAAAAAAAGAGTCCACAAAAATACAGCAGAAATAATATTCTATAAAAAAAAAAGCAAGGGAGGCTAGGATTAGATCAGGGTTGATCAGGGTTGATCAGGGTTGATCAGGGTTGATCAGGGTTGATCAGGGTTGATCAGGGGTATATAGTCCTGGTATATTTATTTATCAGTCCTGGTATATTTATAAAATCCTCTAGGTGGCAGTCAGAATACAAGAAAAGAAGATCCAGTTACCTTGTAATCCTCTCAGGAGTGATTACAAGGTAACTGTATCTTCTCAAGTGCTGGCAACATTGTTTGTAAACCTCACAAATGAATGAGCACTGCTATTGGCTTATAGCAGTGCTCATTCATGGTTACAGGCATCTGATTGGTGATGGGAGTAATTACTCCCATTCATCAATCCCACCCAGAAATAAATGAAGCTGGTGCACGTGCACGTGCACGCACGGGGGCGCGCACCCGCGGGCGGGAGCGCGCGGGAGCGGGGGCGCGCGGGAGCGCGCGCGTGCACGCGCGCGATCGTGCCCGCACAGCACAATAGCGGCAGGGGCGTTTATAAACGCCCCTGATCCGCTAATTAAGTCAATAGGGGCGTAGTTATGCGTCTGGGAAATCCGAAAGTGGTTAATAGAACGCCAGGGTGGTTAAACAGTGTGCTGACCAGGAAGCTGTTATGGGGTAATGGCCATTTTCAAAGTGGAGGACAGAGAATTCCGTTGATCACAGATGACAAAAAGGAGAAGGAGAAAGAAATTGATGAGTAGACTACACAAGAGGTAAGTATGAAGTATGTATGTTTATTCTGACTTTTAATTTTCAGTTCAGGTTTTCTTTAACCACTTGCCGACCGCGCACTCATAACACGCGTCGGCAAAGTGGCAGCTGCAGGACGTCGCCGGCTGCAGGCTAATTAATCAGGAAACAGCCTCTCGCGCGAGCAGCTGCTTCCTGTCAATTCACGGCGGGGGGCTCCGTGAATAGCCTGCGGGCCTCCGATCGCGGCTAGCAGGCTAAATGTAAACACAAGCGGAAATAATCCGCTTTGTTTACATTTGTACAATGTGCTAACAGTAGCAGCGTTGTACCAGATCAGCGATCCCCGGCCAATCAGCAGCCGGGGATCGCTATCACATGACAGGCAGGAGCCTGTTAGAGGCTGCACAGGACAGATCCGTTCCTGTGCAGCCTCCGATCTCCGGGGCAGGGAGGGAGGAGAGGGAGAGGGGGAATCCTGCGGTGGAGGGGGGCTTTGAGGTGCCCCCCCCCCCTGCCAGCCACACGCATGCAGGAGCGATCAGACCCCCCCCAGCACATCATCCCCCTAGTGGGGAAAAAAGGGGGGCGATCTGGTCGCTCTGCCTGGTGTTTGATCTGTGCTGGGGGCTGTAGAGCCCACCCAGCACAGATCAGCAAAATCAGCGCTGGTCCTTAAGGGGGGGTAAAGGCTGGGTCATCAAGTGGTTAATATATCGTTTGGCTCTGGTATCCTTTAAAACTGATCTCCAGCTAAAAAAGAAAAAAATATATATCCCAAATGATTCGAGTTATGAGTTCAGTAAGGGATATTTAGAGGTGCCATACAGCTCACATAAATATCTGATGCCGTCTTGATATAGACTTCATCCCAGAGTCTAGTGATAAGCAGAAATTACGCAGAAATTACGCCCATGCGTAATTACGCATCGTAATACGCAATTACGCATCATAATCGTAATGTGTCATTTCAGGAGTGTACAGTGTAAGCAATTTCGTAGTTAATTGTTGCCATTCGTAATTACGCATGAATTTACGCGTAATTTACGTGTCATTTCGTGCCGACTTTGGGGGTGAATAGCAAGGCTCCCACACAGGCTATTGCTGCCAAAATTGCTACATATATTAAGAAGAATAGTGGGTACAAGTTACAACAATAATTGTTCAAAGACTTTGTCGTTTTTGAGAAAATCGATTTTAAAAATACAAAACAAATGGTTTTGAAACTGTAATTTTTCTAGGTTTAAAAACCATTTTTCTTTGCATTTTTAAAATCCATTTTTTTTTAAAAACTACAAGGTCTTTTTGAAAAAAAAAATTTGGACTTGTGCCCAATATACTCTGTAACATATGTAGCAATTTTGGTAGCAATAGCTATTCACCACCAAAGTCAGCACAAAATTACGCGTAATTACGAATTATTACACAAAGTCTATTGAATTACGAATACGTGTAATTGCGAAAATGTCCGCATAATTTTGCGTAATCGTAGTTAGCAGATTACGACCATCACTATCCTAGACCCCCACATAGCAGCAGTCTCACTGGATCGCAAGGAATCAGCATTGGGAGCTGGCCAAGCCCCTTCTGCATGCACAGTGCTGTACTTCTCTCAGTAGAAACTCTGTAACAACAACCACAAAACATTTGTAAAGCTCTTTTCTCCCGTAGGACCCAAATCGCATAGGCTTGTCTCAGATCAGATACATAGAGATGTGTACAGGGGGAAATGTTATGTGGTCATAAACGCCAGACTAAACAGGTAGCTTTTCTGTTTTTATTTAAACATGTCCAGGGTTGGAGCTGTCTTGAATAAGTTTGGCAAGGCATTCCAAAGGGTAGGGGCAGCATGGCAGAAAGCTGTGGCTCTAAAGGTTTTTAGTTGCACTCTGGGGATGGTCAAGTTATTGGATCCTTTTGATCTGAGGTTGGGGAGGTGTGATGTGGTTGCAATAAATCCTTCAGGTATCCGGGGCCTAGGTTATGTAGGGATTTGAATATTACCATGCCAATTGTGAAACAGAATTTTCATTTTATAAGTAGCCAGTGTAGTGAGCAAAGGATTGCTGCTATGTGCCAATGGCGGGGTTGGCTTGTTAGCAGTCTTGCGGCAGCATTCTCTACTAGCTTGCTGCTAGCAATATAGGTCTTTATTTCAGTGCTGGGCCGAAATTACGCATGAGCGTAATTACGCATCGTAATTCAATGTAAATTTACGCGTAAGCGTTACGCGTAACTTACAGTCTTACGCGTAATTATTTACGCGTAAGACCGTAAGTGGTATTGTAATTACACTGTTTACCGTAATTGCTAGGCATGCGTAATTTTACGAACACTTACGCGTAATTTTACGCGTAATTACTAACGTAAAATCTCCCATTTTCTAAGAGTAGCCAATCAGTCAACATCCTAAGCAACCAATAGTATCTTCTCCCGCCCTTCAGTATAAGCGTACGTTTTGACGCATACGAATGATATGCACGCAATAACTGTCACATTGACGGCTATTGCGTACATATCGTCCGCATGCGTCAAAAAATACGCATTAATGGGATTTACGGCACTACGCGTAACATCGTAGTGTAAGCGCCTTCATTACGGTATCCTTACGCGTAATTGCGTAAGTTTGCGCGTAATTACAGTGATGTACCCTAGATAATTTCCTACGCCGTAACCGTAATTGCGTAATGCGTAATAGCGTAAAATTACGCGTAATGATCCGTAAGCGTAGATTTTTCCATTACGAGCAGCACTGCTTTATTTGGAAGGCCTGTATAGAAAACACTGTGGTAGTCCAGCCATGATGTGCAGAAGGTGTGAACTAGGGTTGGCAGATCTTCTGGAAGTATGAGGTGCCTAATATTGGCAATATTCCGTAGGTAAAAGAAGGAATGTTTCACCACAGCTGAGATTTGATTCCTGAAGTATAATTCCCCATCAATCACTAAACCCAAGCTGCTCACAGTGTTGGAGCTAGTTAGATTTGGGTTTCCTACCCTCACTGGTGTTGACTGTGTCAGGAGCTACCTTTGCTGTTAGGTGCTGAACTCTGATGACAAGAACCTCCGTTTTGTCAGCATTTAGTTTTAGCCAGTTTTCATTCATCCAGTCCTGAAGCTCAGCAAGCATGTGTTTATTTTTGAGATGGGGTTTGTCATGTTGGGTTTGAATGACATATATAACTGGGTGTCACCAGCATAGCAGTGGTATGTCAGACTGGGGTTTTGGATGATTTTTCTGAGTGGCAGCATGTATATGGTGAACAGCTAGGGATGAGCGTAATGACCTAATTACGAATTTCCGAAATTTCGCGAAATTACTACAATTACGATTTTAGCAGTAATCGAAATTTCGTAATTTTCGCAAATTACGCAAATTTTCGTAATTACGATTACGAAATTTAGTATTTTAAAGTTTGCAAAGGTTTCTATCCCTCTAGATGCCTTCGTAATCGAAATTTCATTCCCGTAATGACGAATTTCGTGTCTCCAACCGAAATTTTACTGTTTCAGGTTTGTAAGGGTTTCTATCCCTCTAGATGCCTAAAATGAATAGCACAGCCAGCCCTCCTCCCTCTCCCTCTCCCTCTCCCTCTCCCTCTCCCTCTCCCTCTCTCTCTCTCTCCCCAGAGATCTGTAGTATTTCAAAACCATACTCACATTCATGACATGTCCAGGGATCAAACCCAGGCCAACCACATGGAAGACAGCTATGCTCACCACCATACCACCAAACACACACTAAATAGACTGCTAACCTAAATCTTACTTGTAGACAGTCATATGAGACACATGCTGGGTGCAGGGCTTTGTGATTGGACCATGCGATAGAGTGAGGTGCAAAAATGAAATCATGCCTAGCAGAGGATGGTTTCACAGTGCTAAATGCTAGGCTGGCTGTGGTGCAATTGGTTAGTGTGTCTGGCTGGTAACAGCAAGGTTACAGGTTCAATTCCATCCAGGCATGTCTTTTCCTTTTGCGTTCAACAGTTGTCCAAACAGAGTCAACAGAGCCCCAGATAGCCATGTAGAGTTAGGTCACAGCTAGCCTGGCTGTGGTGCAATTGGTTAGTGCGTCTGGCTAGTAACAGCAAGGTTACAGGTTCGATTCCATCCAGGCATGTCTTTTCCTTTTGCGTTCAACAGTTGTCCAAACAGAGCCAACAGAGCCCCAGATAGCCATGTAGAGTTAGGTCACAGCTAGCCTGGCTGTGGTGCAATTGGTTAGTGCGTCTGGCTGGTAACAGCAAGGTTACAGGTTTGATTCCATCCAGGCATGTCTTTTCCTTTTGCGTTCAACAGTTGTCCAAACAGAGCCAACAGAGCCCCAGATAGCCATGTAGAGTTAGGTCACAGCTAGCCTGGCTGTGGTGCAATTGGTTAGTGTGTCTGGCTGGTAACAGCAAGGTTTGATTCCATCCAGGCATGTCTTTTCCTTTTGCGTGCGCGCGCTGCGCCATTGAACCCCATGGGGTATTTTGCGTGCGTAAAACTTTACGCATGCAAAACTTTGTGCTCGGTGTTTGGACAACTGTTGAACTCAAAAGGAAAAGACATGCCTGGATGGAATCGAACCTGTAACCTTGCTGTTACCAGCCAGACACACTAACCAATTGCACCACAGCCAGGCTAGCTGTGACCTAACTCTACATGGCTATCTGGGGCTCTGTTGGCTCTGTTTGGACAACTGTTAAACGCAAAAGGAAAAGACATGCCTGGATGGAATCGAACCTGTAACCTTGCTGTTACCAGCCAGACGCACTAACCAATTGCACCACAGCCAGCCTAGCATTTAGCATTGTGAAACCATCCTCTGCTAGGCATGATTTCATTTTTGCACCTCACTCTATCGCATGGTCCATGGTCCAATCACAAAGCCCTGCACCCAGCATGTGTCTCATATGACTGTCTACAAGTAAGATTTAGGTTAGCAGTCTATTTAGTGTGTGTTTGGTGGTATGGTGGTGAGCATAGCTGTCTTCCATGTGGTTGGCCTGGGTTTGATCCCTGGACATGTCATGAATGTGAGTATGGTTTTGAAATACTACAGATCTCTGGGGAGAGAGAGAGAGAGAGAGAGAGAGAGGAGGAGGAGGAGGAGGAGGAGGAGGAGGAGGAGGAGGAGGAGGAGGAGGAGGAGGAGGAGGAGGAGGAGGAGGAGGAGGAGGAGGAGGAGGAGGAGGAGGAGGAGGAGGAGGAGGGCTGGCTGTGCTATTCATTTTAGGCATCTAGAGGGATAGAAACCCTTACAAACCTGAAACAGTAAAATTTCGGTTGGAGACACGAAATTCGTCATTACGGGAGTGAAATTTCGATTACGAAATTGTAAATTACGATTTGAAAATTAATTACGAAATTACGAATTTGGGTCGTAATGTTAAATTTCGCATTCGTAATAAAAGCAGTTCGAAATTTCGAAAATTTCGGCTCATCTCTATGAACAGCAAAGGGAATAGTATCGAGTCCTGGGGCACACCATATTTTAGTGGTACAGGGTTAGAGAGGAAGGTCCCCAAGGCTACCCTTTGTGTTCTGCCAGCCAGGAAGGAGGAGAACGGTGGTAGGCATAAATTTCCAATTACGCATCATAATTGTAATGCGAAATTTCAGGGAAAACCGTATTTAATTTTTTATGTAACAGTTATATTTCATAATTTTGCGTAATTTTTACCTTCATTTTGTACCAAATTTAGTTGTTAATAGCACAGCCCCCATACAAGCTATTGCTACCAAAATTGCTACATATGTTAAGGAGAATAGTGGGTACAAGCTAAAAAAATAATTTTTCAAATAGACCTTGTAGTTTTTGAGAAAATCGATTTTAAAAGAAAAATGGTTTTAAAGTTGTCATTTTTCTGAATTTAAAAAAACATTTTTTTCTTTGCATTCTTAAAATACAGTAGATTTTCTCAAAAACTACAAGATCTTTTTGGCAAATTGTTTGTTTTGACTTGTACCCTTTATTATTCTTAACATATGTAGCAATTTACGTGTCAATAGCATGTATGGGGGCTTTGCTATTCACCGCTAAAATAAGCACAAATTATGCGAAAATTTAGCAAAATTTTACGCAAAATTACGAATGGCTATGTATTAAATGTACAAATCGTAATTACATATAGGCGAAATTGCGAAAATGTACATGAAAATTTGCGTAATCGTAATTAGCTGATTACGATCATCACTAGAGGAGAACCATCGAGGGACTAAACTATTAATGTTATGCCCTCTGGCTTCCCTGCGCACAGCATCCAGCCATAATCAGTTAAAGCGGTATTGTCACCATAAAAATCAAATTTCAACAGCAGCTGGCCTGAGTGTATTAAGTGATAAAGATGCTAATCCTGCATTCAAAACTTTCAAAACTTTCCTGCTGTTATTATTTGGAGTTATCACATACTTAAGGAGCACTGGCCCTTTAAAAGCCATTGCCATTCAGTTGCATGCTGGGGGTTCTTTTTATCTATAATATATTCCTCCTTCCCTTTATTTCGCTACCTAACTGCTTATCTAAAACCTGATCCCCTGCTTATTTGTGTTTACAAGCAAGGCTGAGGTGACTCAGCGATTGGAGGAGAAAAGAAAAAAAAGTTAAGGGAAGAATGACATCAGGATTTAGCCTTAACTGTGGGCAAAAGACATGGCCCGCATCGGAAAAGGAGGGGTTGAGGGTTAGGAGTCAGGAAGGGGGTTTTAGGGTTAGGTGTCAGGAAGGGGGGTTTTAGGGAAAAGCATCAGGAAGAGGGGGGGGGGGGGGGGTAGGGGTAGGCATCAGGAAGGGGGGGGGGGTTAGGGTGAAGCATCAGGAAGGGGGGGTTAGGGTGAAGCATCAGAAAGGGGGGTTTTAGGCATCAGGAAGGGGGGGGTTTAGAGTTAGGCACCACCAGGTGAGTCTTAAGGTTAGGCATCGGTAGAGGGAGGGATTCTGTGTGAGAGTAGGGTTAGGTTTAGTTGTAATAAAATATTGGTAATATCACCAATTATCAATGTTTTGCTGGCTACGGCTGTAAATATATTTTTGTTTTCATTGTTATAGATGATAGTTTGCAATTTCGGCTTCACTTGCACTTTTGTTTTTACCTTTAACATATTAATTATTCTATCTCCGATAAAGAAACAATAAAAATATTGTTATAGACAATGGCCTTGATTCATTACTATGTACTATGTATAGTAACTATGTTAATTAACATAGAAGCAGCCGCTAATAAAGTATTGCGGTCGTGATACTTCACAGGAGCACCCACATTTAAAGTTACGCACGCTGCCATGTAAGACACGGATAGTGGCCTCTCGTTCATTTTTACAGGTGCTTCCCCACATTAAGTTGTGCTGCTTTAGCGATGATGATGAATCAAGGCCAATATTTTAAAATTTTGGCTTTACCCTGCACCCTTTTTTCCTGATGCCCTTATTTGATGTATACACAAAAGCTTGCCTATATATCTTACTAATATTATAAAGGGGAAAGTTTAGATGTTTGAATGTTTGTTACTCGATCACTCAACAATGTCTGAACGGATTTGAATGAAATTTGGAACACATAGTATATTACCTGGAATACACCAGCTGATGACCCGACATTGTCGGGGTATGTATTTGGCTGCTGTTGGCTCTGCCCACTTTTTCTAACCCTAACACACAAACACTCAGTGACCACATTTGTGAGCTTTGGGGTCCTTGGCATCAGTAATTTGTATTTTCCCATTGAAATAAAAGCAATCTGAATGGCTGTTTGTGTCTCCACCCCCTTTTCTGAATTTGAACCCCAGTTACCCAAGGACCAGCTGTACCAGGTTTGAAACTTGTACCATTAACAGTATAAGAATGTCAGCAATTTAAATATTCACCTTGAAAATCAATAGGTGAAGTTTGATTGGCTTTTGTAGTCTCCATCCACTTTTCTGAAAATTTCTCTCAGTCACCCAGTGACCAACTGTGCAAAGTTTGAGAACCCTGCCATTAACAGTGTAAGAATGGCTGCAGTTTACATTTTCCCAGTGAAATTTGTATTTGTCTCTGCCCACTTTTTTATTATGGGGATAAAAAGTAACATATAGGATACTTTTTATCCCCATAATAAAAAAGTGGGCGGAGACAAATACAAATTTCACTGGGAAAATGTAAACTGCAGCCATTCTTACACTGTTAATGGCAGGGTTCTCAAACTTTGCACAGTTGGTCACTGGGTGACTGAGAGAAATTTTCAGAAAAGTGGGTGGAGACTACAAAAGCCAATCAAACTTCACCTATTGATTTTCAAGGGGAATATTTAAATTGCTGACATTCTTATACTGTTAATGGTACAAGTTTCAAACCTGGTACAGCTGGTCCTTGGGTAATTGGGGTTCAAATTCAGAAAAGGGGGTGGAGACACAAACACCCATTCAGATTGCTTTCATTTCAATGGGAAAATACAAATTATTGATGCCAAGGACCCCAAAGCTCACAAATGTGGTCACTGAGTGTTTGTGTGTTAGGGTTAGAAAAAGTGGGGAGAGCCAACAGCAGCCAAATACATACCCCGGCAATGCCGGGTCATCAGCCCCTTCTAAACTTTTGCTGACTTGTGAGGATGTGTGCCCCCCCTTATCACCACTAAAACACAAACATATGTGTTTTAGTGGTGATAAGGGGGGGGGGGGGGGGCACACATCCTCGCAAGTCAGCAAAAGTCTAGAAGCTGCCCTGCCATTAGCCTCCTCAATTCAGGACTCAATTAATTTCTTAAATTAATATTTTTAGCCGGAGAAGCCTCATTTGGCTCAAAAAGGTACCATTCGGGGGGGACTCCGCTTACTAAGCCAACAGATGCTTTGTTTAGCGCTGCTCTCGTAGTCGAGCTTCCGAACCGCTCCATCCCTAAACAATTAGTGGAAAACAAATTTGTTGATGGCGTGCAAAGTTTTGTCATTAAAGTAGAGTGGAAGCTCTTTTTCATCATTTGCCTTCCGTTCCCCGAAAAAAACCTTTATGTATTGCGCAATTATTCCAGAACGTAATTTGCATTTTTTGTGTTTTTAATAATTACTAATTCTTACAGAGCACTTTGCATAATTGAAATTAAAGTCACATTAAGACCCTTTTCATATAATTTAATTTTGTTAGCAGAGGAACACGGAGATAATGGCTTGTCTCAAAACTCAAATGACTGACATTGTTTTTCAAAACAAGTTCCCTTCCAAAAAATTGGGCTCCTTCCTAATCGAGCTTCTTGTTTACTTGAGATTCGCAACATCCCCGGCATAAACAAGTCACTACATTTATTAGTTTTACTTGTTATGGCAAAATAATTACTGCTTTGCGCCGCGGCTTTGTCATGCATTTACACGGGCCGGGTACGATTTTAAGGACAAACTTTTTTGCTGGTCTCTCGAGGCGTAACATTACTAAATTGCTAAGAAATGAATTCCACTCGTGAATTAATATTTACTGTCAGAGGGCTGTTCAGAGATAACATCGGCTTGTAATTCTCCTGAACGTAGGCTGAACTGTGCGTGCTGTTACACGCTGTTTTACCCTTTGGGGATTGGCTGCCTAACGCCATGATTTTGCATCATGGGGGGATCAGGCAGCCGGATCCCCAATGTGGCTGGGTAGGTGTGTGGTCCCCAGTGTGGCCAGGTGTCCCCCCTGCAGCCAGCAGCCTTAACTCACCTCCCAGGCTCCAGCGATGAGCAGCTGTGGACCCCTCCGCTTTCACCAGCATCCCCGCTCGTACTGCCGCTCAGTTCCTGGTAGTGGCTTGATGATGTCAGAGCAAGTGGGGATGCCGGCGAGAGCGGAGGGGAGCGCCGATCACCGGGGGGGAACATAAGGAAGGTGAGTGGATCTTCTTCTTTCCCCTACCGCCGCATCACTACAGTGATCACTATCATCCGCCGGCGATCATAGTGATCACGTGATGAGGAGACATACGTGATGGCTTCTGATCACTGAGGGGAGATGTAAGCGGTCATATGACAGTTTAATCTCCTCTCTCGGGTGCTCACTATCATGCCGGGAGCAGGAACGGTGGGTGGCGTAGATCCTACGCCACATCGGGCTAGAACAGCCACAAGTGCGGCATAGAATCTACATTACGCGGTCTGAAAAAGGTTAATGGAGGACTATAGATGAATTTTACTGGTAGCATCTACAGTTCATTTATACTCACATTGGTATTAGCCAAAACTCAGCATTTAAGTACACCTGACCCAAGACTACCTAAGGTAAACACAGATTTATGTTTATGCTGGAGCCACATACCTCTGTGCATTGTCCATTCCTCTCCTCATTCCCCCGATCCCCTTAACTGCTCCTTGAAAAATTTGACTTTTGGCTCAAGTTACATTTTCAAACAGGAAGACCTTCTCATTCCCTCCTCTTCCCCTCCCCATTCGCTCCCCTTAAAATATACCAAAGTCTGAGTTAAATAAATCACATACTTACCTAAGGAGAGGGAAACCTCTGGATACGGATGCCTCTGCGTCCTTCTGGCCCTCACCAATGTCACAAGTGAACCCTGAGATCATATCTGACAAGAGCTTGTGGGATAGGTTCATGCACTGAAGTACAGAGTATGGCATATATGAGTGCCTTTTGCTAAGGGCACAGGCGCAGCCATACTTGCACAAGAGCAGTATGGCCACGCTTGTGTATGAAGAGGAGGGGGAGGGCAAATTTCACAAGGGTCTCTCAAGCAATTATGATGTAATATATAATAGCAAATATATCGGCGCCAAGGAACAATGGAACCGCCGCTGAGAAGAGCAATGTCCAAAAGTTCAGAAGTCAGGCATACATCAAAGGTCAGCGCAGGTTTAGAAAGTCATATGTAGGGAATGATAAATTCTTCACCACAATATATCAAATGCTCAGAGGTAGGTAATCGCCAAACATCAAAACAAGAAAAGGCTTACCAGCTCCCAACAACCCACATTATAAGGTTGTAAAATGGCTCAGGTCACAGATAACGTCCAGGGAACATCAGATGTCGTGAAGATCCAGTGGACATCCGTATGGAGGTAAAGTTTCAGGAATTTATATAGGAAAACAACAACGGCAATATCTAAGTGTAACCCGTTTATTTATATTCAATTTCTTTAAAAGGCAGTAGACATAAAAACAATAACTCACATACGGGGCCCATAAACTGGGAACCCCTGAAGATTAGCGCGCATGTAATGGTCAATCGTAGATCAATAGACAATGGTGCCACCTTGTATGGTGAAGAATTTATCATTCCCTACATACAATGACTTTCTAAACCTGCGCTGACCTTTGATGTAAGCAACTACGATGGTCTGGAGGAGGACATGAGAAGCCCCTGTAGGATGGAGAGGCTTCCATCTTCTATTTTTTTTTATTGTATGCTACTTTGGGTTCTCTAAGGGGGTTGGTGATAAGAGATAGCATCACAGCGAACCTTCCTCTTCCTTTTCGGAAATTCCAATTATAGCCACAAATCAGATTTTTAAGGAGTGATTATGAAGACTGAGGGGAGTGAGGAGAAGAACGGACAATTCAGCCAGCTATGTGGATCCAGCATGAACATACCTCTGTGTTTATCTTACGTAGCTTTGCCTCAGGTCAGAGAAACATTGGGTTGGGCTGCGGAAAGGGTTCTCGACTGAGAGAGTTAAAATGTGGTAGATGGGGGTAGACCATTTTAAAGAAATGTGTTTTGAGGGCTTGTATGAAGGTGTTAAAGGAGGGAGCAAGTCTGAGGTGGTGGGTGTGGCTCTTGAGAAGTCCTGTAGGCGTGCTTGGGTGTTAGAAATGCGTAGGGCTGTCAGGAAGAGATCATTGGAGGAGGAGGTAGACAGGTTTATATCTGTGAACAAGCTCAGCGGTGTAGGTTGGGATGGTCTTGTGCACAGATTTGTGGGCCAGGTACAGAATGCTAAAACTGATCCTGAAGCAGATAGGGAACCAGTGTAGGGCTTTGAAGAGGCGATATGTGTTGATAGGGAACCAGTGTAGGGCTTTGCAGAGCTGAAGAATGTATGAGACTAGCTGCTGCATTAATGACTAATTGAAGGGGTGCAATGTGATTCAAGGGGAGGCCTGACAGTAGGGCATTGCAATAGTCAAGGCGGGAGATAATGAGAGCATGGATGAAAAGCTTAGTAGTATCCAGGGTCAAGAAGAGGTGGATCTTGGAGATGTTGTGGAGGTGGAAATTGCAGGCTTTGGTAAAATTTGGAATGATAGGGCTGAAGGAGAGAGCAGAGTCCAGGGTGAGGCCCAGGCAGCGGAGATGGGAGGAAGGGCGGATGGAAGTGCTGTTGATCTTGGAGTAAATATCCGGGAGGGGTGATGCAGCTTGGGACAGTAAAATCAGGAGCTCAACATTATCTAAGTTCAGCTCCTGGAACCTGGCTGACATCCAGGAAGAGATAGTCAAAAGGCAGGAGAAGGCCATGGTGGAGAGGGAGAGATCGGGGGTATGGAAATAGATCTGGGTCTCATGGGCATATAGGTGGTATTTGAAGCCCCGATTTCAATCAGTTAACAGTTTGCATACAATCTGTATGCCAGCCAGTGATGTGGGGATCACCATAGCCGCCATAGCAGCTTCTATGGAGCTTGCAGCCAAGGGAGGTCCATCTTAACCTCTTGAGGACTGCAGGACTAAACCCCCCTAGTGAGCAGGCCATTTTTAGTGAAATTGGCCACTGCAGCTTTAGGGCCAAGCTGCAGGGCCGCACAACACAGCACACAAGTGATTCCCCCCCCCCCCTTTTCTCCCCACCAACAGAGCTCTCTGTTGGTGGGGTCTGATGGCTCCCCCATGTTACATAGTAACATAATTACATAGTTATTTTGGTTGAAAAAAGACATACGTCCATCGAGTTCAACCAGTACAGTAATGTTTATTTTTTTATTTTTAATAAATATTATTGTTCGTGTTTTTTTTTTAAAAAAACACTGTTTCTTTAAATCCCTTCCCTCCCTCCCTCCCTCCCTCCCCACAGCCAGTCAATTACTGCGATCGGCTGTCATAGGCTTCTGCCTATGAGAGACGATCGCTCTCTTGTCCCCCAGGGGGACAGCCGTGTCACACGGCTGTCCCGAGTGCAGCGCTGCTGCTGATCGCAGCTCTGCACAGTGTAAATGGATGGCGATCACGCCGTCTAACAGTCTCCCAAGCGGCAATAGCTCCGCCCCCCAAGCAGGAGATGCGCGCGCAGCCTGCACGCGATCTCCTGCAAAACAGAGCCCCAGGACTTTACGCCAATCGGCGTTAGGCGGTCCTGGGGCTGCCGCCGCGGCCATGCCCATCGGCGTGACGCGGTCGGGAAAAGGTTAAGTGGCTGGTGACAATAGAGGGGATCACGTTTGGCCTCATGGAGACCCATGATGGCCCCCCTGAAGTGCAGAGTAGCACAAGTGAAGTGCAGAAGAGAACTCACAGGTGTCCTCATCTCCATGATTACAGCTAGAGCCGGCGCTACCATAAAGGCAAAGGGGGCAATCGCCCCAGGGCCCCAGAGCCTGTAGGGGCCCCCAAGGTATCCCACATCTTAACTGTTGCTCCCCAGAACTCTGCATACTTTTTGGCAGAGTAGAGTCTCATCTGTGCTGCTGGGCAGGTGAGACACTACACTGCCAAAGACTCTGCAGAGCCCCGGGGAGCACAGTTAAGTTTGAAGGGAGCAGCTGGCTTAGGGGCCCGGAAGGGAAATTTGACTGCAACAAAGGGCCTCTATTGCCGCTTTTTGGCCAGGGGGTGTCTGTTGGGGGTCCCCAGGCTAATTTTGCCCTGGGACCCCACGGTTACTAGAACCGGCCCTGATTACAGCACCGTCTCCCGACTTCTGGCATCCTATACTGGGAGTCCCTCTGGCTACCTATACTGGGGGCTACTTCTAGCTATATATAATGGTGGGAGCTACTTCGTGCTACCTATATTGGGGAACCCCGCCTCTGGCTACCTATACTGTGACGGGGCCCACACTGGCAGGCTACCTCTGATTAATAATGGCAGATACTACCTTACACTGGGGGCCCCTTTGGCTACTCTATACTGGGGAGGGGGGGCATTTTTGGCTACCTATGCTGGGGCACTAACTGGGGCTATCTTATACTGGGGATACCTCTGTCTACTGATATTGGAGGTCTGCTTAATACTGGGGGGCACCTCTGGCTACCTAAAATTGGTGTTTGTGGAGGAAGAGGGGGGCATAAAAGTGCCTTATAATTTTATTACATGTATTGAGGGGGCCCCAACTAAAATCTTGCTATATGGCCCCCTCATTTCTAGTTACACCCCTAATGCCAGCCAGACTTATCAGCCTCTCATTGACCTTCTCTTGTTGTTACCCTCCAGAGGTCATTATGAGCCTCCCATCATTTTTCCCATTGACCTCAATAATGCTGGTACTTAGGACCTTTTAAGAAAGCCAGAACATCTCGATTAATTTGGGAGAACTGACCTTGAACCAAACTGAGATATATTTCAGCAAAACTACTGTAGTTACTACTGTAAAAAAATGCTAGCCGCAGCTGCTCCGTTCTGCTCGGCTGAGATCTGATTAGTGTAAGAACTTCTGCCTTGAGGTAACTGGGGCTTTCCAACCAGGCCAGGAGGTCTGAGGGGAGCCATTACCCAGGAAGTTTTGTATCAACTCACCTAGCTTTAAACAACCTTTTCCATTTTGTGCAGGGAGATAAGAGTTAACGCCTCCGTCTGAATCTCTCTTTTTTCCGGTAGGGATGAAGTTTGTCTCTGGCAATATCGCTGAGCTAATATTTTAAGCTACCTTGGCACTTGTGAGAGATATTACTCTGCAACACCTCATGGGTGAAGGCATAATTATGTAATATTATAATTTTGCTCAAGGCAAGAACCTTCAAACCACTTGAGTGAAAAAAAAGGTATACAAAATGGCTAATAGCATTCCATAAATACACGGCGCTCTGTAATGTGTCTATCCGCACTTCTCCCGGAGCAGGTTCCTTCTAGCCTGTTTATGATAAAATTGGGAAAATTGTACTTAAAAAAAAAAAGTCTTAAAGTTCAGCTCCAGCCCAATTTTTTTTTTTTTTTTTTTTACTTTTTAAGGATTAGGAGGACAAATCCAAAATATACACCAGCAAGAGCCAATTAAAAGCAGTCCAGAAAGAACACCAAGGGCTACAGGTAAAGGGGCACTGCCCCTCTAAGCTCTTTGTGTCCAGAGGCGTAGCTATGGGGGGACAAGAGGGAACATGTGTCCCCGGGTGCAGCACTGTAGGGGTTCTCAGTGCAACCACCGCACCCCCACGCAGAGCCGGGACAAGGTCCTCCAGCACCCAAGGCTGAGACACCAAAGTGCACCCCTCCATCACTCCCACCCCAGCCATCACTGATTGCTATTAGACTAAGAGGTGCCCCTGGGCCCCCTCCAACCTCCCCAACACCTCAATCTCTAGTTATCTGGCTTCCAGTCACTTCCATGTATCTCCATTTATTATTTCTATCTGCTTCAAACACAATAGTTTAATAATAGCTGAGTGAGTTGTGCGCCCCCTCCTACACTGCGCCCTGAGGCTGGAGCCTCTCTAGCCTCTGCCTGCCCTGCCCCCACGTGTATGAGAGGCGGCTTGCTGGCCTGCTATCTAAAGGGGTGCACATCTGGTTATCTGAACGGGCGGAAGTGGGCACATTTGGCTATCTATGGGGGGAAGATGGGCACATCTGGCTATCTAAACAGCATTTGTGCATTTGGCTCCACCCATGACCCCGGCTACACCTCTGTTTGTGCCATATGTTTTTAAGCCTGTATAGTGAGAGGCAGTGATGCTCAAATCCGAACTTTGGGTGAATCCGGACAGTTGCTATCCAGATATCACCCAGATACCTGTGCGGGGTTGGCTGGGGGGTTAAGCTTACCTGTCGAACGTCTTCTTCATCCGTCCCTGGCGCCTCCCACAATGCGTTCCATGTGCGTCACGTGAGTACAAACACTTCCTCCTTCAACCCGGAAGGAGGAAGTGTTTGTAATCACGTGACCGCCGCTTGGAGCGCATCGTGGGAGGCACCGAGGGACGGATGAAGATAGGTAAGCTTGACCCCCCTCTGCCCACCCCGCACAGGTATCTGGGTGAAATCCGGATAGCAACTATCCGGATTCACCCAAAGTTCGGATTTGAGCATCACTGGTGAGAGGCAGGCAGTGATAATGGCATCAGTATTGTCTGAATCACACGTCTGAGGCAAACATGTGGCTAATCCAATTGGAGTTTTGGAGTTAAACAGGAACTTTACCGAAAGATAGTAGAAGGGAGAAAATAAATTAATATATTGCAAAGTGAGAAGTTAAAAAATAGACTATAGATCAAAAAATAATTGATATTCACCATGTAATTGGTTCATTATGTTTGATCCGCAGTGAGCCACCAGATCATCATCTTTACTGCTGGCAGTCAAGAAAAAAAGACCTGGACATCACAAACTGGAATTATCTATAAACACACCCACTAACAATGTGATAGGCTGAAAGGTTGCTTTTTTTTATATA
This sequence comes from Hyperolius riggenbachi, assembly GCF_040937935.1. Lineage (NCBI taxonomy): Eukaryota > Metazoa > Chordata > Amphibia > Anura > Hyperoliidae > Hyperolius > Hyperolius riggenbachi. The sequence continues at coordinate 656,610,554 of NC_090646.1, forward strand.
TGTATATACATGCAAAGAAGGAGATACTGGCTGCTTGGCAGTTGGAAACAGCTGTTATTTCCTACAGAGCACCAAGGTTTACAGACAGGAATTTGTTAGGAACATGGTCATGACATCACACTGTGGGAGGAGCTTCACCCTAATACCAGCCATACAGACATCTCTGATGATCATTTCAAGAAATGGTGAAGATTACTTGTGGGAATGGGGGTATCGGCTACTGATTGAGATTAAGTTCAATCCTGGGTTAAAGTTCCTCTTTAAAGGACCTACAATCGCGAAAAAGGTGAGCAGTAAAAATCTGCCAGAACCGACAGGTTTTGGGCCCGTCTATCTACTCATGGGGGATTCTCAGGGTTTTCTTTGTTTTCAGCAGCATTTTCTTAACAGCAGTTTAACTGCCAAAATAGTAAGATATCAGCCGGCCTCCCTAATCACTTGTACACTATTTTGTCAGTTCGACTTTGCAACTGATGTTCAGGAAATGCTGTTGAAAACAAAGAAAACCTTGAGAATCCCCGATGAGGAGATGGACTTGCCCAAAAACTGTCAGTTCTGGCAGATTTTAACTGCCTACTTTTTTCGTGATAGCGGTCCTCTATGTAAGGAATAGTTGATCTGCCTGCTCGTTCATGGTCTATGACTGAGAGAATTGGAAACACAGTATTAGGAGAACAGTCAGGAAATTTGTATTGTTTAAAAGGAAATACTTATGTCAGTCTCTGCATTCCCCTCACCTCAGGTTAGCATTAAAATCACTCTTATGTGGTCCTCCTCATTGCACTAAACATTGATTTCCATATTCCATCGTAATTTCTCCATTTCCTTGGAGATATCAGGGGAGTGCATTTCCCAATTCTGGTCACCTGTTACAGTGAGAGGATGCACTCCTCTCTCATTTACCTTGTTGCTTCCCCTCCTCTCTTCCATCCTGATTAGTGACCAGAAGTCTCTGTTGTGCAATCTGACAGCTATGAGTCACTTTCTTTGAATTGATAAATGTAACTGATATTTTACTACAACTAAACCTAACCCTACTCCTGACACCTAACCCTAAAACCCTGCTTCCTGACGCCTAACCCTAAAACCCCCCTTCCTGACACCTAACCCTAAAACCCCCCTTCCTGACGCCTAACCCTAAACCCCCCTTCCTGATGGCTAAACCTAAACCCCCCCTTCCTGACACCTAACCCTAAAACCCCCCTTCCTGACGCCTAACCCTAAACCCCCCTTCCTGATGGCTAAACCTAAACCCCCCCTTCCTGACACCTAACCCTAAAACCTCCCTTCTTGGTGCCTAACCCTAACCTCCCCCCGCCCTTTCTGACACCTAACCCTAAAACCCCACTTCCTGGTGCCTAACCCTAAAACCCCCCTTCCTGACACCTAACCCTAAAACCTCCCTTCCTGATGCCTAACCCTGAAACCCCCTTCCAGACGACCCTGAAACCCCCGTTCCTAATCTCTGACCCCAAGCCCAGAGATCTCTAACAGTAATCTCATGTGTTTTCTCATGGCTGGTGGGATAATCTCAGGGGGTTGAAACTTGGTGGATGCCTACAGCAAAGTAGTTCATTGCTCAAGTGAAGTGGCATCCCACTTGTGGACCACCTGCAAAGTATGGTGGTGATGATTTGTTGTCCATTTGGGCTTTGTGCCTTAAAGTGAACCTAAAGTCAGTAAAAAAAAACGAGATTAACTCACCTGGGGCTTCCCTCAGCCCCCTGCAGACGATCGGTGCCCTCGCAGCTCCGCTCCGATGTCCCAGGACCCGCCGGCGAGCACTTCCGGTTTGGCCGTCACCGGCCGACAGGCATGGGAACGCGAGTGATTGTTCGCGTTCCCTGCCTGTATATCGCCCCCTATGCTGCTATTGCGACCTCCTGGCCGCAATAGCAGCATAGGGGGCGATATACAGGCTGGGAACGCGAACAATCACTCGCGTTCCCATGCCTGTCGGCCGGTGACGGCCAAACCGGAAGTGCTCGCCGGCGGGTCCTGGGACATCGGAGCGGAGCTGCGAGGGCACCGATCGTCTGCAGGGGGCTGAGGGAAGCCCCAGGTGAGTTAATCTCGTTTTTTTTTACTGACTTTAGGTTCACTTTAAGAGAGTCTATGCTAACAGCTCAACCATTAGGAGAAAAGCGAGAGGACACTCAGGACAGGCCTCCAAAATGAAGTGCTAGACATCCCCCATCTTACTGTACTATTAGGGTTGAGCTTTTGGATCGGAACAGTTCCGATGATCCATGTCGGATTTTAGCTGTTTCGAGTTAAATGATACTCGGAATTGTGGGAGTGTGGGAAATGTAAAAAAAAATTACGTGGAATCCCCCTGAGCCTCTTTAATACTTTGTCCCCCATGTAGGCTGGGATATCCAGAATGTGGTTAGGGGCTCTGCTTTGGACATGGGAGACCAGGGTTCAAATCCTGGCTAGGATCAGTACCTATTCAGTAAGGAGTTCAAGGCAAGACTCCCTAGCACTGCAGGGTGGCCACGTGAGCGCGTCCCAGTGGCTGCAGCTCTTGAGCGCTTTGAGTCCAACAGGAGAAAAGCACTATACAAATGTTTGGATTATTATTAATTAGTTCTATGTTAATTAACCACTTAAGGACTGCAGTCATAAAACCCCTTAAGGACCAGAGCCTTTTTTTCCATTCAGACCACTGCAGCTTTCACGGTTTATTGCTCGGTCATACAACCTACCACCTAAATGAATTTTACCTCCTTTTCTTCTCTCTAATATAGCTTTCTTTTGATGCTATTTGATTGCTCCTGTGATTTTTACTTTTTATTATATTCATCAAAAAAGACATGAATTTTGGCAAAAAAATGATTTTTTTAACTTTCTGTGCTGACATTTTTCAAATAAAGTAAAATTTCTGTATACATGCAGCGCGAAAAATATGGACAAACATGTTTTTGATAAAAAAAAAACCATTCAGTGTATATTTATTGGTTTGGGTAAAAGTTATAGCGTTTACAAACTATGGTGCAAAAAGTGAATTTTGCCATTTTGAAGCATCTCCGACTTTTCTGACCCCCTGTCATGTTTCATGAGGGGCTAAAATTCCAGGATAGTATAAATATCCCCCAAATGACCCCATTTTGGGAAGAAGACATCCCAAAGTATTCACTGAGAGGCATGGTGAGTTCATAGAAGATTTTATTTTTTGTCACAAGTTAGCGGAAAATGACATTTTGTGACAAAAAAAAAGGGAAAAAAAAAATTCCATTTCTTCTAACTTGCGACAAAAAAAAATGAAATCTGCCACGGACTCACTATGCTCCTCTCTGAATACCTTGAAGTGTCTACTTTCCAAAATGGGGTCATTTATGGGGTGTGTTTACTGTCCTGGCATTTTGGGGGGTGCTAAATTGTAAGCACCCCTGTAAAGCCTAAAGGTGCTCATTGCACTTAGGGCCCCTTAGCGCAGTTAGGCTGCAAAAAAGTGCCACACATGTGGTATCGCCGTACTCAGGAGAAGTAGTATAATGTGTTTTGGGGTGTATTTTTACACATACCCATGCTGGGTGGGAGAAATATCTCTGTAAATCACAATTTTTTGATTTTTTTACACACAATTGTCCATTTACAGAGATATTTCTCCCACTCAGCATGGGTATGTGTAAAAATACACCCCGAAACACATCATACTACTTCTCCTGAGTACGGCGATACCACATGTGTGGCACTTTTTTGCACCCCAACTGCGCTAAGGGGCCCAAAGTCCAATGAGTACCTTTAGGATTTCACAGGTCATTTTACGACATTTGGTTTCAAGACTACTCCTCACGGTTTAGGGCCCCTAAAATCCCAGGGAAGTATAGGAACCCCACAAGTGACCCCATTTTAGAAAGAAGACACCCAAAGGTATTCCGTTAGGAGTATGGTGAGTTCATAGAAGATTTTATTTTTTTGTCACAAGTTAGCGGAAATTGATTTTAATTGTTTTTTTTCACAAAGTGTCATTTTCCGCTAAGTTGTGACAAAAAATAAAATCTTCTATGAACTCACCATACTCCTAACTGAATACCTTGGGATGTCTTCTTTCTAAAATGGGGTCACTAGTGGGGTTCCTATACTGCCCTGGGATTTTAGGGGCCCTAAACCGTGAGGAGTAGTCTTGAAACCAAATGTCGCAAAATGACCTGTGAAATCTTAAAGGTACTCATTGGACTTTGGGCCCCTTAGCGCAGTTAAGGTGCAAAAAAGTGCCACACATGAGGTATCCCCGTACTCAGGAGAAGTAGTATAATTTGTTTTGCGGTGTATTTTTACACATACCCATCCTGGGTGGGAGAAATATCTCTGTAAATGGACAATTGTGTGTAAAAAAATTAAAAAATTGTGATTTACAGAGATATTTCTCCCACCCAGCATGGGTATGTGTAAAAATACACCCCAAAACACATTATACTACTTCTCCTGAGTACGGCGATACCACATGTGTGGCACTTTTTTGCACCCCAACTGCGCTAAGGGGCCCAAAGTCCAATGAGTACCTTTAGGATTTCACAGGTCATTTTGCGAAATTTGGTTTCAAGACTACTCCTCACGGTTTAGGGCCCCTAAAATGCCAGGGCAGTATAGGAACCCCACAAGTGACCCCATTTTAGAAAGAAGACACCCCAAGGTATTCAGTTAGGAGTATGGTGAGTTCATAGAAGATTTTATTTTTTGTCACAAGTTAGCGGAAAATGACACTTTGTGAAAAAAAACAATTAAAATCAATTTCCGGTAACTTGTGACAAAAAAATAAAATCTTCTATGAACTCACCATACTCCTAAGTAAATACCTTGGGGTGTCTCCTTTCTAAAATGGGGTCACTTGTGGGGTTCCTATACTGCCCTGGGATTTTAGGGGCCCTAAACCGTGAGGAGTAGTCTTGAAACCAAATGTCGCAAAATGACCTGTGAAATCTTAAAGGTACTCATTGGACTTTGGGCCCCTTAGCGCAGTTAAGGTGCAAAAAAGTGCCACACATGAGGTATCCCCGTACTCAGGAGAAGTAGTATAATTTGTTTTGCGGTGTATTTCTACACATACCCATGCTGGGTGGGAGAAATATCTCTGTAAATGGACAATTGTGTGTAAAAAAATTAAAAAATTGTGATTTACAGAGATATTTCTCCCACCCAGCATGGGTATGTGTAAAAATACACCCCAAAACACATTATACTACTTCTCCTGAGTACGGCGATACCACATGTGTGGCACTTTTTTGCACCCCAACTGCGCTAAGGGGCCCAAAGTCCAATGAGTACCTTTAGGATTTCACAGGTCATTTTGCGAAATTTGGTTTCAAGACTACTCCTCACGGTTTAGGGCCCCTAAAATGCCAGGGCAGTATAGGAACCCCACAAGTGACCCCATTTTAGAAAGAAGACACCCCAAGGTATTCAGTTAGGAGTATGGTGAGTTCATAGAAGATTTTATTTTTTGTCACAAGTTAGCGGAAAATGACACTTTGTGAAAAAAAACAATTAAAATCAATTTCCGCTAACTTGTGACAAAAAAATAAAATCTTCTATGAACTCACCATACTCCTAAGTAAATACCTTGGGGTGTCTCCTTTCTAAAATGGGGTCACTTGTGGGGTTCCTATACTGCCCTGGGATTTTAGGGGCCCTAAACCGTGAGGAGTAGTCTTGAAACCAAATGTCGCAAAATGACCTGTGAAATCTTAAAGGTACTCATTGGACTTTGGGCCCCTTAGCGCAGTTAAGGTGCAAAAAAGTGCCACACATGAGGTATCCCCGTACTCAGGAGAAGTAGTATAATTTGTTTTGCGGTGTATTTCTACACATACCCATGCTGGGTGGGAGAAATATCTCTGTAAATGGACAATTGTGTGTAAAAAAATTAAAAAATTGTGATTTACAGAGATATTTCTCCCACCCAGCACGGGTATGTGTAAAAATACACCCCAAAACACATTATACTACTTCTCCTAAGTACGGCGATACCACATGTGTGGCACTTTTTTGCACCCCAACTGCGCTAAGGGGCCCAAAGTCCAATGAGTACCTTTAGGATTTCACAGGTCATTTTGCGAAATTTGGTTTCAAGACTACTCCTCACGGTTTAGGGCCCCTAAAATGCCAGGGCAGTATAGGAACCCCACAAGTGACCCCATTTTAGAAAGAAGACACCCCAAGGTATTCAGTTAGGAGTATGGTGAGTTCATAGAAGATTTTATTTTTTGTCACAAGTTAGCGGAAAATGACACTTTGTGAAAAAAAACAATTAAAATCAATTTCCGCTAACTTGTGACAAAAAAATAAAATCTTCTATGAACTCACCATACTCCTAACTAAATACCTTGGGGTGTCTCCTTTCTAAAATGGGGTCACTTGTGGGGTTCCTATACTGCCCTGGGATTTTAGGGGCCCTAAACCGTGAGGAGTAGCCTTGAAACCAAATGTCGCAAAATGACCTGTGAAATCTTAAAGGTACTCATTGGACTTTGGGCCCCTTAGCGCAGTTAAGGTGCAAAAAAGTGCCACACATGAGGTATCCCCGTACTCAGGAGAAGTAGTATAATTTGTTTTGCGGTGTATTTTTACACATACCCATCCTGGGTGGGAGAAATATCTCTGTAAATGGACAATTGTGTGTAAAAAAATTAAAAAATTGTGATTTACAGAGATATTTCTCCCACCCAGCATGGGTATGTGTAAAAATACACCCCAAAACACATTATACTACTTCTCCTGAGTACGGCGATACCACATGTGTGGCACTTTTTTGCACCCCAACTGCGCTAAGGGGCCAAAAGTCCAATGAGTACCTTTAGGATTTCACAGGTCATTTTGCGAAATTTGGTTTCAAGACTACTCCTCACGGTTTAGGGCCCCTAAAATGCCAGGGCAGTATAGGAACCCCACAAGTGACCCCATTTTAGAAAGAAGACACCCCAAGGTATTCAGTTAGGAGTATGGTGAGTTCATAGAAGATTTTATTTTTTGTCACAAGTTAGCGGAAAATGACACTTTGTGAAAAAAAACAATTAAAATCAATTTCCGCTAACTTGTGACAAAAAAATAAAATCTTCTATGAACTCACCATACTCCTAAGTAAATACCTTGGGGTGTCTCCTTTCTAAAATGGGGTCACTTGTGGGGTTCCTATACTGCCCTGGGATTTTAGGGGCCCTAAACCGTGAGGAGTAGTCTTGAAACCAAATGTCGCAAAATGACCTGTGAAATCTTAAAGGTACTCATTGGACTTTGGGCCCCTTAGCGCAGTTAAGGTGCAAAAAAGTGCCACACATGAGGTATCCCCGTACTCAGGAGAAGTAGTATAATTTGTTTTGCGGTGTATTTCTACACATACCCATGCTGGGTGGGAGAAATATCTCTGTAAATGGACAATTGTGTGTAAAAAAATTAAAAAATTGTGATTTACAGAGATATTTCTCCCACCCAGCACGGGTATGTGTAAAAATACACCCCAAAACACATTATACTACTTCTCCTAAGTACGGCGATACCACATGTGTGGCACTTTTTTGCACCCCAACTGCGCTAAGGGGCCCAAAGTCCAATGAGTACCTTTAGGATTTCACAGGTCATTTTGCGAAATTTGGTTTCAAGACTACTCCTCACGGTTTAGGGCCCCTAAAATGCCAGGGCAGTATAGGAACCCCACAAGTGACCCCATTTTAGAAAGAAGACACCCCAAGGTATTCAGTTAGGAGTATGGTGAGTTCATAGAAGATTTTATTTTTTGTCACAAGTTAGCGGAAAATGACACTTTGTGAAAAAAAACAATTAAAATCAATTTCCGCTAACTTGTGACAAAAAAATAAAATCTTCTATGAACTCACCATACTCCTAACTAAATACCTTGGGGTGTCTCCTTTCTAAAATGGGGTCACTTGTGGGGTTCCTATACTGCCCTGGGATTTTAGGGGCCCTAAACCGTGAGGAGTAGTCTTGAAACCAAATGTCGCAAAATGACCTGTGAAATCTTAAAGGTACTCATTGGACTTTGGGCCCCTTAGCGCAGTTAAGGTGCAAAAAAGTGCCACACATGAGGTATCCCCGTACTCAGGAGAAGTAGTATAATTTGTTTTGCGGTGTATTTCTACACATACCCATGCTGGGTGGGAGAAATATCTCTGTAAATGGACAATTGTGTGTAAAAAAATTAAAAAATTGTGATTTACAGAGATATTTCTCCCACCCAGCACGGGTATGTGTAAAAATACACCCCAAAACACATTATACTACTTCTCCTAAGTACGGCGATACCACATGTGTGGCACTTTTTTGCACCACAACTGCGCTAAGGGGCCCAAAGTCCAATGAGTACCTTTAGGATTTCACCGGTCATTTTGCGAAATTTGGTTTCAAGACTACTCCTCACGGTTTAGGGCCCCTAAAATGCCAGGGCAGTATAGGAACCCCACAAGTGACCCCATTTTAGAAAGAAGACACCCCAAGGTATTCAGTTAGGAGTATGGTGAGTTCATAGAAGATTTTATTTTTTGTCACAAGTTAGCGGAAAATGACACTTTGTGAAAAAAAACAATTAAAATCAATTTCCGCTAACTTGTGACAAAAAAATAAAATCTTCTATGAACTCACCATACTCCTAAGTAAATACCTTGGGGTGTCTCCTTTCTAAAATGGGGTCACTTGTGGGGTTCCTATACTGCCCTGGGATTTTAGGGGCCCTAAACCGTGAGGAGTAGTCTTGAAACCAAATGTCGCAAAATGACCTGTGAAATCTTAAAGGTACTCATTGGACTTTGGGCCCCTTAGCGCAGTTGGGGTGCAAAAAAGTGCCACACATGAGGTATTCCCGTACTCAGGAGAAGTAGTATAATTTGTTTTGCGGTGTATTTTTACACATACCCATGCTGGGTGGGAGAAATATCTCTGTAAATGGACAATTGTGTGTAAAAAAATTAAAAAATTGTGATTTACAGAGATATTTCTCCCACCCAGCATGGGTATGTGTAAAAATACACCCCAAAACACATTATACTACTTCTCCTGAGTACAGCGATACCTCATGTGTGACACTTTTTTAGCAGCCTAGTTGCGCAAAGGGGCCCAAAGTCCAATGAGCACCTTTAGGCTTTACAGGGGTGCTCACAATTTAGCAACCCCCCCACATGCCAGGACCGTGAACAAAGCCCACAAATGACCCCATTTTGGAAAGAAGACACCCCAAGGTATTCCATGAGGGGCATGGTGAGCTCATAGAAAAAAAAATTTTTTGTCATAAGTGAGCGGAAAATGACATTTTGTGAAAAAAAACATACAACAATTTCTGCTAACTTGTGACAAAAAAATAAAATATTCTATGAACTCACCATGCACCTCACGTAATACTTTGGGGTGTCCTCTTTCCAAAATGGCATCATTCGTGGGGTCTGTCCTGGCATTTTAGGGTCTCTGCAATCATTACATGTATGGCCAGTATTAGGAGTTTCTGCTATACTCCTTATTTTGGGCATACGGGTACTGCACTCTGGGCTGAAAGGAAAAATGACAGTCAATCAATCAATCAATGTGGATGAAAAAATATCTGCCAAAAAAATGTGAAAAAAAAGAGGGGAAGGCGTCTGCCAGGACATAGGAGCTGCCACCCAAAAACGTCCACCCACTCAGCTCGTATGCCCTGGCAAAGCCGATTTATCCATTCACACCGATCGATGTGGATGAACAAATCATTGCCAGAGTTCTTTTTTGATACAAAGTGCTTGCCAAAGCATAGGAGCTCCAACACCACCCCTCAGCTCATATGCCTCGGCAAACGTATCTTTTTTACTGCAGAGGAGAAATCTCGTCCTGCAGCGCTGCATGCACCGACTTGTGTGTAATCTGACAGACACACAATGCTTCTGTCAGGATGCACCATCAGTGCTGCAGCTGGTTGGTCGGTCGGTCGGTCCACCTGGAAGGGTAAAGGATGGAAAAAAGAGAGAAAAACACACACAAAAAAAACAAGCAAGCAGCAAAGCAATAACTTCATTAACATCAACTTTTATAAACTTTAATGAACATTTTTAACCCAAACATTAACATTGGGAACCAAACATTAACTTTTTTGCTTACCTGTTTTTTTTATTTGTTTTTTTTTTTCTTACCTTTCTGAGGACAAACCTCTCGTCCCCCATGGGACAATATGCAAAGTGCAAATCGCACAGAGATGTGGCGAAGTACATTATGCACTTTGTCCCAAGTGAAAGGAGAGGTTTCTGGCAGCACTGTGTATTAGGGTCTCTGGAAACCTGATGTCTGGGTTCACACTGCATATTGGCGTATCCGGTGGGTCGCGCGCACCGCATCGCCCCAAACAGACCTTCAGAGAATACCGCTAGAGTAGCATTCGACAGTAATCGCATTCGGCCTAGTAAGTAACTGCGTCGCCGTAGACTAACATGACTTCCGGGCCGACCCAAATTGCCACAGAAGCCACCCAGTAACGTAGGCAGTAGGCATGCACTAGCGTTAAGTCAAGCACTTCCGGCGTAGGGGGGGGACCGCAAAGTGTGACTTTCGCTAGGCAATTTTCCCTAACGCATCACGCCAGTGTGAAATAGCACAGAGACCCTTGTGTGCCTACTGCTATGTTTGGAGTTACCTACTCTCTAAAAGTGTATCTGCTCATGATACCTCTGGAAACACTCCCCTAGGCATAGACCAGGCTGGTCAGGACACATGGGACAGTAAACAGAGGTGTCACGCCTTGTTCCAGCCCTGCTGCAGACACGACAACGTTTTCTTGGGGTGCGTTGATTTGGGCCACACGGAATGGGAAAGGCGTAGTGCCTTTCATGCAGCCGGCTAACTGCATTTTGGGGTTGGGCCACGGCACCTCCTGGATACAGGAGTTCCATAACGATGTCTTCCTGGAATTTAAGGAACGCTCCAGTTCTCCCAGCCTTACTGTAGAGAACAAAGCTGTTGTAAATACCCAATTGAATTAGATAAACAGACACTTTTTTATACCAGCGTCTGGTTTTGCGGGAAACTAAATAGGGCCCTAACATCTGGTCATTGAAGTCCACCCCTCCAATGTAAGCATTATAGTCGTGGACGGCGAGAGGTTTTTCAGTGACCTCAGTTGCCCGTTGAATTTGGACTGTCGTGTCTGTGTGAATGGTGGACAGAAGGTAAACGTCCCTCTTGTCCTTCCATTTCACCGCGAGCAGGTCATCTGTACACAAGGCAGCCCTCTCCCCCCGTGCAAGCCGGGTACTAACGAGCCGTTGGGGGAAGCCCCGGCGACTAGGCCGCACGGTGCCACAGCAGCGGATCCCTTCTATCTTTAAATGCTGATAGAGGGCCACACTTGTGTAGAAGTTGTCCACATAAAGATGGTACCCCTCCTGGAACAAAGGTGACACCAAGTCCCACACAATCTTGCCACTGCTCCCCAGGTAGTCAGGGCATCCGACCGGCTCCAATTTTGAGTCTTTTCCCTCATAGACCCTAAAACCATAAGTATAGCCTGTGGCCCTTTCACAGAGCTTATACAGTTTCACCCCATACCGGGCGCGCTTGCTTGGGATGTACTGTTTGATGCCAAGGCGCCCGGTAAAATGTATGAGGGACTCGTCTACACAAATGTGCTGTTCAGGGGTATAAGCATCTGCAAATTTTGATGACATGTGGTCTATGAGGGGCCGAATTTTGTGGAGCCGGTCATAAGCAGGGTGGTCACTCCGATGACAGGTTGTGTTGTCATTGAAGTGCAGGAAGCGCAGGATCATCTCAAACCGTGTCCTGGACATGATAGCAGAGAACATGGGCAGGTGATATATTGGGCGCGTAGACCAATAAGACCGCAATACATTCAATTTGACTAGACCCATGTTAAGGAGAAGGCCCAAAAAAGTTTTAAGTTCGGAAACTTGGAGTGGTTTCCACCGGTAAGCCTGGGAATAGTACTTATTCGGGTTGTCGGTGATGTATTGTGTGGCATAACGGTTGGTCTCAGCCACAATTAAGTCGTAGAGATCCTCGGTGAAGAACAGATGAAAAAAGTCTAGGGCCGTTACTAGATTATCTGTCTCCACCTGGACTCCAGACTGGGCGGTGAAAGGGGGCAGTACGGGTGCGGCGGAACCAGGGGATTGCCAATTGGGATTTGCCAGCACCTCTGGAAGACTATGGGTAGTACGGGCCCGTTTTCTTGGTGGCTGCGACTCGGGTCTTAATGCACGTGCCACCGAACCAGTTTCAACTTCCCTTCTGGTGCTCACCACTTCACCAGGGTCTACGGAAGTACTGGTGCCAGGTCCAGGAGATGCTGCGCTGCTGGTGTATGCCTCACCATGAAACCTCAGACCAGCGCTAGCACCACTCTGCTGCCCTTGAGGCAGATCCTGCGCCACCTGCGGTCCAGTGACATGGGGTGTGGTACGCCTGGCTCTAGCCGGGACCTCAACCTCGTTATCGCTATCGGTCAGCGAGCCACTGCTGTCCACAGGTTCGTACTCTGACCCAGAAGATTCGTCGGATGAGATGTCCCAATCGTCCTCATCCGACTGGGCCATGTACCTGAGAACCTCATCATCGGAATACCCCTTTCTTGCCATGGTGGGCTGCTAAATTTAGGGGGTATTCCTCTGAGACTACCCAGGAAAAAGAGCACCTACCTAGCAAAAGGGAGTACTTGCGGAGCAGAAAGCTGTGGTCACTGAGTTTTGGAAAAAAAAAAATCAAAACTGATCTTTACAGTGCCACAGCTATTGTACAGTGTTTTTTGCAGTGATCAGAAAAAAAATTCTGTCACTGCGGTGGGGCAGGCTGAACGCAAGTGCAGGCGAACGATCAGGCCTGATCGGCAAACACTGCATTTTTAGTGGATCCTAATGACCCCAATATAGATCTGTGTGCGATCAGTAATGATCACTTACAGATACTATATAGTACCAATGCTGATTAGCGACAGTGATGACGCTAATCAGCGACTAATTAGTGACTGTGGTGCGGTGGGCTGAGCGCTAACTGACACTAACACAGGGGCCTAGCTAACTGGCCTAACTGTTAACACTAGTGATACTAAAAACACTATTTTTAGATCACTAGGATAGTGACCGGGGGGGGGGGGGGGGAATCAGGGGGCAATCAGACAGCAATGGGGGCAATCAGAAACAATCACAGACAATCAGAGGGCAATCAAGGCAATTACAACACAATTAGAGCCAATAAGAGTGATTAGAGGGCAATCACAGCCAGTCAGCGCAATCAAAGCCAATCGCGGGGCAATCGAAGCCAATCACAATACAATCGAAAACCAATCACGGGACAATCGAAGCCAATCACGGGACAATCGAAGCCAATCACGGGACAATCGAAGCCAATCACGGGACAATCGAAGCCAATCACAGCACAATCGAAGCCAATCACGGGACAATCGAAGCCAATTACGGGACAATCGAAGCCAATCACGGGACAATCGAAGCCAATCACAGCACAATCGAAGCCAATCACAGGACAATCAAAAACCAATCACGGGACAATCTAAGTCAGTCACAGGGCAATTGAGACAATTGGAGCCAATCAAAGCACAATCAAGCGTTACAGACAGGAGATTAGATATACACAATGGCAGGGGGGTGATCTAGGGCAGGGTGGAGTGATCAGAGGGAGATATAAGGGCAGGGGGGAGGGTGATCAGGAGCCTGCAGTGACAGGTGGTGACGGGGTGATTGATAGGTAATTACAGAGGAGAAAATAAGCAAGCAATGCACTGGCGGGGGGTCTGTGGGCGATCTGAGGGTTCGGGTGGGTGATTGGGTGCCCGCAAGGGGCAGATTAGGGTCTAATCTGATGGGTAGCAGTGACAGGGGGTGACGGGGTGATTGATAGGTGATCAGAAGGTAATTACAGGGTAGAATATATGCAAGCAATGCACTGGCAAGTTGATCAGAGGGGGTCTCAGGGCAATCTGAGGGGGTGGGCGGGTGATTGGGTGCCCAAAAGGGGCAGATTAGGGACTGATCTGATGGGTAGCAGTGACAGGTAGTGACAGGGGGTGATTGATGGGTGATTGATGGGTGATCAGTAGGTGTTTAGAGGAGAGAAAAGATGTAAACAATGCACTTGGTAGGTGTTATGAGGGTGGGCCTGTGGGCGATCTGAGCGTGTGGGTGGGTGATCAGATGCCCGCAAAGGGCAGGTTAGGGTCTAATCTGATGGGTGGCAGTGACAGGTGATGACAGGGGGTGATCGATGGGTGATTGACAGGTGATTGACAGGTGATTACAGAGAATAGCTGTATACAGTACAGGGGGGGGGGAGGTCTGGGGGGGGGTCTGGGGAGGATCTGAGGGTGTGGGGGGGTGATCAGGCGCCCCCAGGGGGAAGTTTAGGACCTGATCTAAAAGATAGCGTTGACAGTTAGTGACAGGGGGTGATTGATAGGTGATTAGGGGGGTGATTGGGTGCAAACAGTGCTGTCAGGGGGTGGGCAGGGGGGGGTCTGATGGGTGCTGTGGGCGATTAGTGTGCAGGGGGGGCAGGATCAGTGTGCTGGCATTTGGACTCACAGTGCTGCCTTCCTCTCTGGTGGTCGATCGAGCGCTGTGACCACCAGGGAGGAGGCAGCGTGTATAATACGCTTTGTTTACCTAACAAAGCGTATTATACACTTTCAATTGGCCATTTCAAAAAGTTGCAACCCGCCGGCGCTGCTGATTGGCCGGCGGGTTGACGTCACATGTGGGCGGAGCCTAATGCCGGCGATGCGCGCGCAGTCCGCGCGCGCGATCGCCCGCAATCCCCTCCCCCAGGACCCGACGCCATTCTGCGTTACGTGGTCCTGGGGCTGCCACTTTGCCGCCGCCAATATGAAGTAGGCGGTCGGCAAGTGGTTAAAGCGGAATATAACCCTGCATTTCAACTTTGCTCTAAAACATTATTTACAGTATATTATATGCAACCAGCATTTTTTTTTTTACTAGACCAGCATTGGAAGGGTTACACAGAGCTTTCAAGTTCCTGGACAGAACTGCAGACGCATCCGAAGCTGACATAGATACATTTTGTTTACATAAATGTATCTAAGTGTGGCATGTGACTCATCTCTCTGACTGAGAAGGAGCTGGAGGACAGCCAAAGAGTGTGTAACATTTATCACTTGTTACATTCTATTTAGTTAAATGTATCTAAATGAACTTCTGCATATCTCTCCACGGAACTTTAAACCTCTGTGTTTAACCCTTCCAATGCTGGTCTAGTAAAAAAAATACTGGTTGCATATAATATGCTGTAAATAATGTTTTAGAGCAAAGTTGAAATGCAGGGTTATATTCCACCTTTAACATATTTACTGTAACTTAGTTAACTGACATAGTAACGGCCGCTAGTGAAGTGTTGCGGTCGCGATGTTTCACAGGAGCACCAGCATTTAAAGTTATGCTTATATAGTAACTAAGGAAGGCACGCTACTTACATAGTGCTCCTTCACATTAACCATTTCTGCCGCTGGGACGTGAGCCTCACGTCCGAAACTGCAGCTGCTACAGCCGCAGGGATGCAATAGTCCCGTCCCTGCAGCTTGGAGGGCTGTGCGGGCGATCGTGTGGGTGGATGCCCATGATCGCGATGTTTGCGGCAACAGGGGGGATTAGCTGTAGGGGACAAAAGTATGCCGAGAATAAACAATGTTTTTGTTCAAAAACAGTGTTTATTCTTAAATATATTTCCACCGCTTACCACCGCTACAAATCATTAGATTTATGAATGGGAACAAAGTTCCCATTCATTAATCTCCCCTCTAGGCCACCGTGACGCAGGCATCCATTGATGCCTGTGTCTCTTCCCTAGTTACAAGCGTATATCAAAAAAGGGCGTCGGGGAAAAAAGGGCGCGTGGTGTAAACGATAAGCAGTATTATCGTTTATAGAAATATTGTGTAGAATTTCGTTTACAAATAGTGTTTTAAGAATTTATAAATCATTAAATAATGTGTATGAGATCGGCAATTCTTAAAACGTTAATCTTCCCTGTTTCTAAACTGAAACTTATATTTACGTTTGTTAAAAACCCTCCCTGTACCTATCCCTAACCCCTAGACCCCTGTTGGTGCCTAAACCTAAGACCCCTCTGTTGGTGCCTAAACCTAAGACCCCCCTGTTGGTGCCTAAACCTAAGACCCCCCTGTTGGTGCCTAAACCTAAGACCCCCCTATGGATAATAATGTTTTACAAACATTAATAAATAAAAAATGTAAATAAAAAAAATGTAAATAATTTTTTGGGGTGGATAATAATGTTTTAGAATTGTTTTAGAAATAGTGATTTAGTATCTTTATAAACGTTATTCGTCACGGGCTCATTTTGTAAAGTTAAATCATCACAAGCACAGTTATAAAACCTTAAAAATCTCCGGGCGCCGTTTGTAAAACGTTAAGGGCCCGTTTCCACTATAGCGTTGCGGAATCACCGGCGAATCACCGCAGGCAAATCGCATGCGGGTGCGATTCTGCATGCGTTTTTTGCCGCGATTTCGCATGCGATTTCGCATAGGTAAGGCTGTATGCGAATTTAACCATGTCACTGCCTGTGTAAATTAACATTAATACCTATGCGAAATCGCTAGCGAAATCGCGGCAAAAAGCGCATGGGAAAACGCATGCGATTTCCCTATTAAATACATTGCGTGCGATTCGCCTGCATTCCACATGCAGGCGAATTCTGAGGGCCCTACCCTGCAGATTTTTTCTGCACAGAAAAACGTGCGGGGAAACGCACAAGTGGAAACAGTCCCATCCACTTGTACTGACTGTGCGAATCCGCATGCGGGCAACGCATGCGGATTCGCGATAGTGGAAACGGGCCCTAATAATCTCCGGCGCCTTTTTTTCCCTGTTCGGCGCCCATTAAACGATATTTATAATGTGAGTGAATGGGGCGCCCTTTTTGTCCACTTGTCTCATGCGCCCAAATCTCCTGCTTCCAGTTACAATGTAGCAACATTGCTTACTATAGCGTACTTATTGTACACAAATAGGAAGTGCTCAATGGGACAGCTTGTGGCCAAATAGTCAAATTACACCTATGATGTTTAGAAACAAAAATAATTTAATATGTATGTAAAGAGGGCATATTATTATTAACCATTTCAGCCCACGGGGATTTTTCACCTTATGCATCAGAGCAATTTTCACCTCCCATTCATTCGCTAATAACTTTATCACTACTTATCACAATTTATTGATTTATATCTTGTTTTTTCCGCCACTAATTAGGCTTTCTTTGGGTGGTACATTTTGCTAAGAATTATTTTTTTATAAATGCATTTTAACAAGATTAATAAGAAAAAAAGGGAAAAAATCATTATTTCTCAGTTTTCGGCCATTATAGCTTTAAAATAATCCATGCTACCATAATTAAAACCTATGTATTTTATTTGCCCGTTTGTCTCGGTTATTACATCATTTAAATGTTGTCCCTATCACAATGTATGGTGCCAATATTTTATTTGGAAATAAAGGTGCATTTATTCCGTTTTGCGTCCATCACTATTTACAAGCTAATAATTAAAAAAATGTTCGTAGTACACCCCCTTCAAATGCATATTTAAAAAATTCAGACCCTTAGGTAACTATTTATGTCTTTTTTTTATTGTAATTTTTTTTTCCACTAAAAATGTTATTTGGGTAATATTTTGGTGTGGGAAATAAACAGTTAATTTTTAATGTTTTTATATGTGTAAATTGTAATGTAAAAAATATGTAGATGTAGTTTTACTATTTGGCCACAAGATGGCCACCTTGAGGTTATTCTTCCCTCCTTGTGCTTCTCGCTAAACGGAAGCACAAGGGGGATGCGGAAATTTTTACATGCAGAAAGACTGAAGCCTCTTAGAAGAGCGCTTCGGTTTTTCTGCTGGGGACACGGATCGGTGATCGGGAACCATGTTCCCGTTCACTGATCCCAGGGCTACCGGGGGACACCACGGGGGCGTGATCACGCTTGGGAGCACGCCGAAGCGCGGGACCACAGCAGAGCAGCCGCCCAGACGTGAGCTTCACGTCCGGGCAGCAGAAATGGTTAATTTATGGGCTAAAAATTAGTGATGGATGTAAAACTGAAGAAATGCACCTTTATTTCCAAATAAAATATTGTCACTATACATTATACTGGGGATATAATTTTAATGTTGCAATAACCGGGACAAATGGGCAAATAAAATGTGTGGATTTTAATTATGATAGCTTGTATTATTTTAAAACTATAATGGCCGAAACCTGAGAAATAATGATTTTTTTAAAAAAAAAATCTTATTATTCCTGTTAAAATGCATAAAGAATAAAATAATTCTTAGCATAATGTACCACCCAAAGAAAGCCTAATGAAAAAACAAGGTTTAGATCATTTTTTTGTGATAAATAGTGATAAAGTTATTAGGGATGAAAGGGAGGAGCGCTGAAATGTGAAAATTCCTCTCGTCCATAAGGTGAAAAATACCCGTGGGCTGAATTGATTAAGTTGTGCTGCTTTAGCGGTGCAGCTTAATGAATCAAGCCCCATTGTAGCAATTAACAAACACTATAGTACTTCCGGGACCCGGCTCGCCAGAATACCGCTTTGCCGATTCAAACATATTTTTGCAGTCTGTATGTCACACAACATCTGAGTGCGGAACCACCATAGCAAAGCCTGGGCAGAGCAAGTCTTTTGGATATGAAATAGGTCAGGTTGAAAGTGAATTGCTATCGGCATCTGAGGCTTGGTTCTGTATTACACAAGGGCTTGATTCACTAAGACAAATATCATGCCTTATCAGAGTTAAGGTGCCTTATCTGTGCCTTATCAGAGTTAAGGTGCCTTATCAGAGTTAAGGTGCCTTATCAGAGTTAATATACAGGCACTTTTTGTCTACATTGGCCATATTGGCCATCTTTTTGCATTAGCTCTTTCAATGGTATGCATCACTCTAAATACTTTTTTACTTTTTTGGCATTTTTCTATGGTGTTATCTCCCTTACACCAGCACCATGTGATATCTATGAATAGTAACAATATTGCACAGATCTATGTATATTTTGTCTGCATTTTTATTGTATGCTTCACTGAAAATATTTTTTATATTTTTTCAGTTTTTGCAATTTGTTCTTGAGAGATTGCACATTTTATAGTTATATTACAGTATATACGGTTTATGCTATTAGTATTACTAGACATTTGGCATAGTTTATTATCATGTTGTATATTAATCTTCATAATAGGAACTATAGAGGCTTGCCTATTTATTATTAGTCTGTATACAGACTTATGGATGTCATGCGACCATGCCTTGTTTTTAACATTGTTTTTAATCATGCACATTTGATACAATAAAGAGTTTCTGAACAGTGAAGCAGTGATTAATTTTAATTTCGTCAATTATGACTTCAGAGTGTGAATTCTGATTCTTGAGGTTGTTTGTGCATGGCAAGTGACAGGCAGCCTATTAGGCCAATCAAAGGGGATAATGTCCTTTAAAGGGACTCCGAGCTCAAAATAAAAATGAAATCGGTACTTACCTGGGGCTTTCTGCAGCCCAGTGTAGGTCGGGAGGTACCTCGGCGTCCATCTGGCTCTTCTCCCAGGGCCTGGTCAGAAATGTCTCCCCGGCGGCTCCCGGCAGCATTGGGCCCGGGTGTCGGGCTCCTCTTCCTGAAACGTCACGTCTGTCGTCACCACGCCGGCAGCCTCGCGTCATCACGGCGGCCGGCGTGACAGTACTGCGCATGCACGAGTGTAGGACCTCCTGACCTACACTGGGCTGCAGAAAGCCCCAGGTGAGTACCGATTTCGTTTTTATTTTGAGCTCGGAGTCCCTTTAAAGTGATTGGACCCGCAGGGGTTCAGGGTAGGATGAGTGGAGCGCTCGTCATTGCCAATTAGCAGTAGTGTTGGGCGAACATCTAGATGTTCGGGTTCGGGCCGAACAGGCCGAACATGGCCGCGATGTTCGGGTGTTCGACCCGAACTCCGAACATAATGGAAGTCAATGGGGACCCGAACTTTTGTGCTTTGTAAAGCCTCCTTATATGCTACATACCCCAAATTTACAGGGTATGTGCACCTTGGGAGTGGGTACAAGAGGAAAAAAAAATTTAGCAAAAAGAGCTTATAGTTTTTGAGAAAATCGATTTTAAAGTTTCAAAGGGAAAACTGTCTTTTAAATGCGGGAAATGTCTGTTTTCTTTGCACAGGTAACATGCTTTTTGTCGGCATGCAGTCATAAATGTAATACATATAAGAGGTTCCAGGAAAAGGGACCGGTAATGCTAACCCAGCAGCAGCACACGTGATGGAACAGGAGGAGGGTGGCGCAGGAGGAGAAGGCCACGCTTTGAGACACAACAACCCAGGCCTTGCATGAGGACAAGAAGCGTGCGGATAGCATGCTTTGTACCACCATGCAGTCATAAATGTAATAAAGATAAGTGGTTCAATAAACAGGGACCACGCGGCAACGCTAACCCAGCAGCAGCACACGTGATGGAACAGGAGGAGGCGCAGGAGGAGAAGGCCACGCTTTGTGAGACACAACAACCCAGGCCTTGCATGAGGACAAAAAGCGTGCGGATAGCATGCTTTGTACCGCCATGTAGTCATAAATGTAATAAAGATAAGAGGTTCAATAAACAGGGACCACGCGGCAACGCTAACCCAGCAGCAGCAGCAGCAGCAGCACACGTGATGGAACAGGAGGAGGCGCAGGAGGAGAAGGCCACGCTTTGTGAGACACAACAACCCAGGCCTTGCATGAGGACAAAAAGCGTGCGGATAGCATGCTTTGTACCGCCATGTAGTCATAAATGTAATAAAGATAAGAGGTTCAATAAACAGGGACCACGCGGCAACGGTAACCCAGCAGCAGCAGCAGCACACGTGATGGAACAGGAGGAGGCACAGGAGGAGAAGGCCACGCTTTGTGAGACACAACAACCCAGGCCTTGCATGAGGACAAAAAGCGTGCGGATATAGCAGCAATGCTTTTTGCCGCCATGCAGTCATAAATGTAATACAGATGAGAGGTTCAATAAACAGGGACCGGAAACGCTAAACCATCCCAGATGTTCATCGGTCATGTTACTTGGTTGGGGTCCAGGAGTGTTGCGTAGTCGTTTCCAATCCAGGATTGATTCATTTTAATTTGAGTCAGACGGTCTGCATTTTCTGTGGAGAGGCGGATACGCCGATCTGTGATGATGCCTCCGGCAGCACTGAAACAGCGTTCCGACATAACGCTGGCTGCCGGGCAAGCCAGCACCTCTATTGCGTACATTGCCAGTTCGTGCCAGGTGTCTAGCTTCATGCCCGGTTTCAGGTCCAGCGGTGCCAGCCACAAATCCGTCTGTTCCTTTATTCCCCTCCAAATTTCCTCCCCTGTGTGCTGCTTATCCCCAAGGCAGATCAGCTTCAGCAACGCTTGCTGACGCATGCCAACAGCTGTGCTGCACTGCTTCCACGATCCTACTGCTGCTGGTGCTGGGTTAGCATTTCCGGATGAGGTACAGCTTTGAGATGCGTTGGAGGAGAAGGAGTCAGAGAGGTAGGTGCTGCTGTTGTTATCCAGCTGTTTGCGGCGTGGGCAACACCCGCGCCGTAGCAGGTGAGGAATCGCTGCCAGGCTCCACAAGGTTCACCCAGTGCGCGGTAAGGGAGATGTATCGACCCTGGCCGAACGCACTCGTCCAGGTGTCAGTGGTGAGGTGAACCTTGCAGGCAACGGCATTCTTCAAGCTTCGGGTTATTTAGCTGACCACGTGCTCATGCAACTCAGGCACTGCAGAGCGCGCAAAGTGGTAGCGGCTGGGAACCACGTAACGTGGGATGGCCACTGACATCATGGCCTTGAAGCTGTTTGTCTCCACCACTCGATATGGCAGCATTTCGCAGGCCAGAAGCTTGGCTATGCTGGCTGGCTGTTACTGCCACGGCCCGGGGGTCATTTGCTGGCAATTTCCTCTTGTGCTCAAACATCTCAGAAACAGACAACTCAACCGTAGCGCTGCACACCGAAGGGCTGTTGGTTGTTGTGTTTGATGAACACTGGGAGACCTCAAGAGCACTAGTCCGGAAAGTGACAGTGTCAGCATCGTCTGATGTTTGTGAATGTTGTGAACCACGCAATGGCTGGGCTACTGCTGCTGCTGAGGCGGGTCTGGTGGTGAGTCTGGTGAACCCAAGGGAGGCAGTGTTGCTGGTGGTACCCTGTCCTGCCGCGTTTGCCCACAGAGTGGGATGTTTGGATAGAATGTGGCGGCTCATGCTGGTGGTGGAGAGGTTGTTAATACTTTTCCCCCTGCTCAGGCGGGTCTTGCACACCTTGCAAATCGCCATGGTAACATCCTCAGTGCAGTCTTCAAAGAAAGCCCAGACTTTAACTGGCTGAGGACTCGGACCTCGTGCGTGATGTGCTGGTGCTGCTTAACCCACTGCTGGACGCTTGAGAGGTCATCCAAGTAATTATCTGGTCCTGTTCTTTTGGATCTGTGAGGGTTGTTGTCCTGGACAACATGGGCAGTATTGAGTGGGTTTTCTTGGGTGCTCCCCTGTGGCCTGTACGTGAACCGTCAGGGGAAACACCTCTTCCCTTGCCCCTCCCTCTTTCACCGGATTTCTTCCTCATTTCACTTATCCTTAAAGTACACGCTGACTGGCAGCAGTACAGTGGCAGTACAGAAATGCTATACAGTGGTGGGTGAGCGGTGTACCACTATTGTCAGCAGTGACACAGAGCACAATGCTATACAGTGGCGGGTGAGCGGTGTACTACTGTTCCCAGCAGACACAGAGTGGAAGTAAACACAATGCTATATAGTGTGGCTGAGCCGTGTACACAGAGTGGCATTAAACACAATGCTATATAGTCTGCTATATAGTCACCCCGAACAGGGTGATGTTCTGCAGAACCCAAACAGTGGCAAACACTGTTCGCCCAACACTACTGGGAGGGAACGCAGATTTTAGTACCTAAACACACGATACAACATGTTTTCCGGGGTCGGACTCTGAGGCACATACAGATGGTCCCGATCATCATCCTCATCATACAACTCTTCTCCTGAGTCTGACCCACCCACCACCTCTGCCACCCCAACATCCCCAGACACAGACCCCTCATCGTCCTCAACATTAACTTGGGATGCTGGCCTGAGCCAGACCTCCTCCTCCACATCAGGCCCCATCATCTCCTCAATGGCAGCCCTCATTAATCGCTCTGGCGACGGACTGATGGACACAACGTTCTCCTCCGGGGAGGGCTGCTGCTGACCACTGGCTGCTGGGGTGGATGTTATAGCTTGCGTGGGGCGTTGGCTGTTGCTGTTGTTGGGAGTGCTGCTCACAGCGGAGGTCTCTGGGGAACTCATGTTGAGCTCATATAGTGGTTGACGGTGAGTGGAGTATTACTGATCCCAGCAATATACACACTGACTGGCAGAGTACGCAATGCTATATAGTGTGGCTGAGCGGTGTACACAGAGTGGCAGTAAACACAATGCTATATAGTCTGGCTGAGCGAGCGGTGTACTACTGTTCCCAGCAGAATCAGAGTGGCAGTAAACAATGGTATATAGTCTGGCTGAGCGGTGTACACAGAGTGTCAGTAAACAATGGTATATAGTCTGGCTGAGCGGTGTACACACAATGCTATATAGTCTGCTATATAGTGTCAGTAAACAATGGTATATAGTCTGGCTGAGCGAGCGGTGTACTACTGTTCCCAGCAGAATCAGAGTGGCAGTAAACAATGGTATATAGTCTGGCTGAGCGGTGTACACAGAGTGTCAGTAAACAATGGTATATAGTCTGGCTGAGCGAGCGGTGTACTACTGTTCCCAGCAGAATCAGAGTGGCAGTAAACAATGGTATATAGTCTGGCTGAGCGGTGTACACAGAGTGTCAGTAAACAATGGTATATAGTCTGGCTGAGCGGTGTACACAGAGTGTCAGTAAACAATGGCATATAGTCTGGCTGAGCGGTGTACACACAATGCTATATAGTCTGCTATATAGTGTCAGTAAACAATGGTATATAGTCTGGCTGAGCGAGCGGTGTACTACTGTTCCCAGCAGAATCAGAGTGGCAGTAAACAATGGTATATAGTCTGGCTGAGCGGTGTACACAGAGTGTCAGTAAACAATGGTATATAGTGTGGCTGAGTGGTGTACACAGAGTGTCAGTAAACAATGGTATATAGTCTGGCTGAGCGGTGTACACAGAGTGTCAGTAAACAATGGTATATAGTCTGGCTGAGCGAGCGGTGTACTACTGTTCCCAGCAGAATCAGAGTGGCAGTAAACAATGGTATATAGTCTGGCTGAGCGGTGTACACAGAGTGTCAGTAAACAATGGTATATAGTGTGGCTGAGTGGTGTACACAGAGTGTCAGTAAACAATGGTATATAGTCTGGCTGAGCGGTGTACACAGAGTGGCAGTAAACACAATGCTATATACTCTGGCTGAGCGAGCGGTGTACTACTGTTCCCAGCAGACACAGAACAGTAAACAGAATGCTATATAGTGTGGCTGAGCGAGCGGTGTACCACTATTCCCAGCAGACACAGAACAGTGAACAGAATGCTATATAGTGTGGCTGAGCGAGCGGTGTACCACTATTCCCAGCAGACACAGAACAGTGAACAGAATGCTATATAGTGTGGCTGAGCGAGCGGTGTACTACTGTTCCCAGCAGACACAGAACAGTACACAGAATGCTATATAGTGTGGCTGAACGAGCGGTGTACTACTGTTCCCAGCAGACACAGAACAGTACACAGAATGCTATATAGTGTGGCTGAACGAGCGGTGTACCACTATTCCAAGCAGACACAGAACAGTGAACAGAATGCTATATAGTGTGGCTGAGCGAGCGGTGTACCACTATTCCCAGCAGACACAGAGTGGCAGTAAACAGAATGCTATATAGTGTGGCTGAGCGAGGTACACAGAGTGGCAGTAAACAGAATGCTATATAGTGTGGCTGAGCAAGCGGTGTACTACTATTCCCAGCAGACACAGAGTGGCAGTAAACAGAATGCTATATAGTGTGGCTGAGCGAGGTACACAGAGTGGCAGTAAACAGAATGCTGAGCGAGCGGTGTACTACTATTCCCAGCAGCGACACACAATGACTGGGGGGGACCCTGGCTAGCGTGGCTGGAGCGCGAACTACCCTGCCTGCCTACCCAAAGCTAAACCCACAGACAAATGGCGGAGATATGACGTGGTTCGGGTATTTATTTACCCGAACCACGTGACAGTTCGGCCAATCAGAGCGCGTTCGGGTCCGAACCACGTGACCCGTTCGGCCAATCACAGCGCTAGCCGAACGTTCGGGGAACGTTCGGCCATGCGCTCTTAGTTCGGCCATATGGCCGAACGGTTTGGCCGAGCACCGTCAGGTGTTCGGCCGAACTCGAAAATCACCCGAACAGGGTGATGTTCTGCAGAACCCGAACAGTGGCGAACACTGTTCGCCCAACACTAATTAGCAGGCATAAATTTGTAGGGCTCGCTTTGCTACTCTGATAAGGCATGTTAACTCTGATAAGGAACCTTAACTCTGATAAGGCACCGATAAGACACCTAGGGCTTGATTCACTAACCGGCACTAAGTGTTAGCGCCGGAGTAAAAAACAGTTTTCAGGCGCTAAGCCGGTTAGTGTGCCTTATCTGAGGTTAGTGTGCCTTAAGTAGCTTTGTGCACACTAAATAGCTTTGTGCACACTAAAAGATAGACAAAGCTACATCGCAAACTGCAGATAAGGCACACTAACCTCAGATAAGGAACACTAACCTCAGATAAGGCACACTAACCTCAGATTAGTGTTGGGCGAACAGTGTTCGCCACTGTTCGGGTTCTGCAGAACATCACCCTGTTCGGGTGATGTTCGAGTTCGGCCGAACACCTGACGGTGCTCGGCCAAACCGTTCGGCCACATGGCCGAACTAAGAGCGCATGGCCGAACGTTCCCCGAACGTTCGGCTAGCGCTGTGATTGGCCGAACGGGTCACGTGGTTCAGGCCCGAACGCGCTCTGATTGGCCGAACGGTCACGTGGTTCGGGTAAATAAATACCCGAACCACGTCATATCTCCGCCATTTGTCTGTGGGTTTAGCTTTGGGTAGGCAGGCAGGGTAGTTCGCTCTCCAGCCACGCTAGCCAGGGTCCCCCCCAGTCATTGTGTGTCGCTGCTGGGAACAGTAGTACACCGCTCGCTCAGCCACACTATATATAGCATTGTTTACTGCCACTGTGTACCTCGCTCAGCCACGCTATATATATAGCATTGTGTTTTCTGACACTCTGTGTACACGGCTTAGCCTGACTAATATAGCATTGTGTGTACTGCCACTGTGCACCTCGCTCAGCCACGCTATATATAGCATTGTGTGTACTGCCACTGTGCACCTCGCTCAGCAACGCTATATATAGCATTGTGTGTACTGCCACTGTGCACCTCGCTCAGCCACGCTATATATATAGCATTGTGTTTTCTGACACTCTGTGTACACGGCTTAGCCTGACTAATATAGCATTGTGTGTACTGCCACTGTGCACCTCGCTCAGCCACGCTATATATAGCATTGTGTGTACTGCCACTGTGCACCTCGCTCAGCCACGCTATATATAGCATTGTGTGTACTGCCACTGTGCACCTCGCTCAGCCACACTATATATATAGCATTGTGTTTTCTGACACTCTGTGTACACGGCTTAGCCTGACTAATATAGCATTGTGTGTACTGCCACTGTGCACCTCGCTCAGCCACGCTATATATAGCATTGTGTGTACTGCCACTGTGCACCTCGCTCAGCCACGCTATATATAGCATTGTGTGTACTGCCACTGTGCACCTCGCTCAGCCACGCTATATATATAGCATTGTGTTTTCTGACACTCTGTGTACACGGCTTAGCCTGACTAATATAGCATTGTGTGTACTGCCACTGTGCACCTCGCTCAGCCACGCTATATATAGCATTGTGTGTACTGCCACTGTGCACCTCGCTCAGCCACGCTATATATAGCATTGTGTGTACTGCCACTGTGCACCTCGCTCAGCCACGCTATATATAGCATTGTGTGTACTGCCACTGTGCACCTCGCTCAGCCACGCTATATATAGCAATGTGTTTTCTGACACTCTGTGTACACGGCTTAGCCTGACTAATATAGCATTGTGTGTACTGCCACTGTGCACCTCGCTCAGCCACGCTATATATAGCATTGTGTTTTCTGACACTCTGTGTACACGGCTTAGCCAGACTATATACCGTTGTTTACTGACACTCTGTGTACACCGCTCAGCCAGACTATATACCATTGTTTACTGACACTCTGTGTACACGGCTCAGCCTGACTATAAAGCATTGTGTGTACTGCCACTGTGCACCTCGTTTAGCCACGCTATATATAGCATTGTGTTTTCTGACACTCTGTGTACACGGCTTAGCCTGACTATATAGCATTGTGTGTACTGCCACTGTGCACCTCGCTCAGCCACGCTATATATAGCATTGTGCTTTCTGACACTCTGTGTACACGGCTTAGCCTGACTAATATAGCATTGTGTGTACTGCCACTGTGCACCTCGCTCAGCCACGCTATATATAGCATTGTGTTTTCTGACACTCTGTGTACACGGCTTAGCCAGACTATATAGCATTGTGTGTACTGCCACTCTGTGTACACCGCTCAGCCAGACTATATAGCATCGTGTTTACTTCCACTCTGTGTCTGCTGGGGCTGGGAACAGTAGTACACCGCTCACCCGCCACTGTATAGCATTGTGCTCTGTGTCGCTGCTGGGAATAGTGGTACTGTATAGCATTTCTGTACTGCCACTGTACTGCTGCCAGTCAGCGTGTACTGTAAGGATAAGTGAAATGAGGAAGAAATCCGGTGAAAGAGGAAGGGGCAAGGGAAGAGGTGTTTCCCCTGACGGTTCACGTACAGGCCACAGGGGAGCACCCAAGAAAACCCACTCAATACCGCCCATGTTGTCCAGGACAACAACCCTCACAAATCCAAAAGAACAGGACCAGATAATTACTTGGATGACCTCTCAAGCGTACAGCAGTGGGTTAAGCAGCACCAGCACATCACGCACGAGGTCCGAGTCCTCAGCCAGTTACAAGGAGCCAGTGGGCACAAAGCTGACACAACCGGCAGCGACACCACGCACACAACTGCCAGATAACCAGTCCTATGAATTACCTCAGGACACAATGGGGTATTCGCAGGAGCTATTCCCAGCCCAACAAACTTCCACCTATGAAAGGTCAATGGAGGAACAGCCAGAAATGTTGTGCCCGGATTCACAACCATTAACTGTGGGAAATGCACCGCGCACTGAAATACAAGGCGAGTCCGAGGAGGACTCGGAAACCCAAATCCCAGAGCAAGTTGGGCAGGAGGGGTTGCAATTGCAGGAGGTCGGCCGACAAGATCTGGAAGACGACGTTGGAGTGAGCTGCGCAGAGGTTGTTCTGGGGAGCTCTACTCCACGGCGGCGGCCCCCCACAATGACATATGACGAGTTTGAGGAGATGGAAGAGGAGGGTATGGACAATGTGGACAGAGACCCAGATTTTATTTGTGAACGAGAACATCGCCGTCGTAGCAGCAGCACAGATGAGTCTGTTGAAGAACCCACTGCTGCACGAGTTCGCCTTGTGCCACAAGGTAGGCGGCGCGCAATTTCAGGCACCACAAGCGTGGAAGTTAGAGTGAGAGGCAAAAGAGGAGGAAACAGAAATCGCCAGCAAGGAGGCAGGTGCTCCAAAGTCTGGGCTTTCTTTGAAGACTGCACTGAGGATGTTACCATGGCGATTTGCAAGGTGTGCAAGACTCGCCTGAGCAGGGGGAAAAGTATTAACAACCTCTCCACCACCAGCATGAGCCGCCACATGCTATCCAAACATCCCACTCTGTGGGCAAACGCGGCAGGACAGGGTACCAGCAACACTGCCTCCCTTGGGTTCACCAGACTCACCACCAGACCCGCCTCAGCAGCAGCAGTAGCCCAGCCATTGCGTGGTTCACAACATTCACAAACATCAGACGACGCTGACACTGTCACTTTCCGGAGTAGTGCTCTTGAGGTCTCCCAGTGTTCATCAAACACAACAACCAACAGCCCTTCCGTGTGCAGCGCTACGGTTCAGTTGTCTGTGTCGGAGATGTTTGAGCGCAAGAGGAAATTGCCAGCAAATGACCCCCGGGCCGTGGCAGTAACAGCCAGCATAGCCAAGCTTCTGGCCTGCGAAATGCTGCCATATCGAGTGGTGGAGACAAACAGCTTCAAGGGCATGATGTCAGTGGCCATCCCACGTTACGTGGTTCCCAGCCGCTACCACTTTGCACGCTCTGCAGTGCCTGAGTTGCATGAGCACGTGGTCAGCAAAATAACCCGAAGCTTGAAGAATGCCGTTGCCTGCAAGGTTCACCTCACCACTGACACTTGGACGAGTGCGTTCGGCCAGGGTCGATACATCTCCCTTACCGCGCACTGGGTGAACCTTGTGGAGCCTGGCAGCGATTCCTCACCTGCTACGGCGCGGGTGTTGCCCACGCCGCAAACAGCTGCACCGCCGTCCCTCCCACTGGATAACAACAGCAGCACCTACCTCTCTGACTCCTTCTCCTCCAACGCATCTCAAAGCTGTACCTCATCCGGAAACGCTAACCCAGCAGCAGTAGGATCGTGGAAGCAGTGCAGCACAGCTGTTGGCATGCGTCAGCAAGCGTTGCTGAAGCTGATCTGCCTTGGGGATAAGCAGCACACAGGGGAGGAAATTTGGAAGGGAATAAAGGAACAGACGGATTTGTGGCTGGCACCGCTGGACTTGAAACCGGGCATGGTTGTGTGTGATAATGGGAGTAATCTCATTCGCGCTTTAAGGTTGGCTAAGCTGACACACATCCCTTGCCTGGCGCACGTGATGAACCTAGTAGTTCAGCGGTTCCTGAGGACATACCCAGGCGTGGCCGATCTTCTGTTGAAGGTGCGTCGAGTGGCCAAACATTGTAGAAATTCCAGTACTGCTTCGGGGGCACTCGCCAAGATGCAGGAGCGCTTCAATCTCCCCCACCATCGCTTGCTGTGTGATGTCCCTACGCGCTGGAATTCTACGCTGCACATGCTAGCACGCTTTTGTGAGCAGAAGAGTGCAGTGGTCCAGTACATGACGGCGCAGTACCGAGGCGCATCCGGACAGCTGCCAAGCTTCTGTGGATCCGATTGGGCCAACATGTTGGACCTCTGCCAAGTCCTCCAAAATTTTGAGCAATCCACGTTGCTTGTGAGCAGTGACAACTCTTCAGTCAGCATTACCATACCACTGCTGTGTTTACTGAAGAGGTCAATGTTGAAAATCAAGGAAACAGCTGTCATGATGCAACTGGGGGAATCTGAAGGAGAAAACGATCAGCGTGATGGTACCAACATCAGGCCATCCGCCTCAGGGAACGCTGGCCCCAGCAGCTATGACGAAGAAGAGGAGGAGGAACAGCTGGAGTTGGAGCAGGAATTTCATGCCACCACTGACGAGGGCCAGAGCGGTGCACGTTGGACTTCCACAATTCAGCGCGAATGGTCAGCAGAAGCAGACCAGGAGGAAGGTGACGACTATGATGCATCACAACAACTATCACAACGCTCACAAGAGGATGATGAGGATTCTGGTAGGACTCTTGCACACATGGCTCAATTCATGCTAGACTGCATTGAACGCGACCCACGCATTGTGCGCATTCTGGACAACACCAATTACTGGGTTTATACCCTTCTGGATCCACGGTACAAACACAATGTTCCAAAACTGCTTGAAGAAAGAGTCAGACAGGTCAAAATGGAAAAATACCAGCAGGCCCTTGTGGAGACTTTAGAGAGGAGATTGACATCCTCCCCCTCCTCTAGCCAGTTGTACGCCGACAGACTGACTTCCGCAAACCCAGGACGACCAGGAGGGCAGCAAACAACGCAAGCCGCAGCTAGTGCCCAAAAGGGAATGGTATCGGCAGTGTCCTTGGAGTGGGAAAATTTTCTGACACCCGTGCAGCAGCAGCCCACTGAACAGGAAGCGTGCAGATCCACCTCCAACACCGATCGCCTGGAGAAGATGGTCAAGGACTACATGTCAGATGACGTAGCTGTGTCGAACAATCCATCTGCACCCTTCAACTATTGGGTATCGAAGCTAGACACCTGGCACGAACTGGCAATGTACGCAATAGAGGTGCTGGCTTGCCCGGCAGCCAGCGTTATGTCGGAACGCTGTTTCAGTGCTGCCGGAGGCATCATCACAGATCGGCGTATCCGCCTCTCCACAGAAAATGCAGACCGTCTGACTCAAATTAAAATGAATCAATCCTGGATTGGAAACGACTACGCAACACTCCAGGACCCCAACCAAGTAACATGACCAATGAACATCTGGGATGGTGTAGCGTTACCGGTCCCTGTTTATTGAACCTCTCATCTGTATTACATTTATGACTGCATGGCGGCAAAAAGCATTGCTGCTATATCCGCACGCTTTTTGTCCTCATGCAAGGCCTGGGTTGTTGTGTCTCAAAAAGCATGGCCTTCTCCTCCTGCGCCTGCTCCTGTTCCATCACGTGTGCTGCTGCTGCTGCTGGGTTAGCGTTGCCGGTCCCTGTTTATTGAACCACTTATCTTTATTACATTTATGACTGCATGGCGGTACAAAGCATGCTATCCGCACGCTTCTTGTCCTCATGCAAGGCCTGGGTTGTTGTGTCTCACAAAGCGTGGCCTTCTCCTCCTGCGCCTCCTCCTGTTCCATCACGTCTGCTGCTGCTGGGTTAGCGTTGCCGCGTGGTCCCTGTTTATTGAACCACTTATCTTTATTACATTTATGACTGCATGGCGGTACAAAGCATGCTATCCGCACGCTTCTTGTCCTCATGCAAGGCCTGGGTTGTTGTGTCTCACAAAGCGTGGCCTTCTCCTCCTGCGCCTCCTCCTGTTCCATCACGTCTGCTGCTGCTGGGTTAGCGTTGCCGCGTGGTCCCTGTTTATTGAACCACTTATCTTTATTACATTTATGACTGCATGGCGGTACAAAGCATGCTATCCGCACCCTTCTTGTCCTCATGCAAGGCCTGGGTTGTTGTGTCTCACAAAGCGTGGCCTTCTCCTCCTGCGCCTCCTCCTGTTCCATCACGTCTGCTGCTGCTGGTTTAGCGTTGCCGCGTGGTCCCTGTTTATTGAACCACTTATCTTTATTACATTTATGACTGCATGGCGGTACCTCATGCAAGGCCTGGGTTGTTGTGTCTCACAAAGCGTGGCCTTCTCCTCCTGCGCCTCCTCCTGTTCCATCACGTCTGCTGCTGCTGGGTTAGCGTTGCCGCGTGGTCCCTGTTTATTGAACCACTTATCTTTATTACATTTATGACTGCATAGCGGTACCTCATGCAAGGCCTGGGTTGTTGTGTCTCACAAAGCGTGGCCTTCTCCTCCTGCGCCTGCTCCTGTTCCATCACGTGTGCTGCTGCTGCTGCTGGGTTAGCGTTGCCGGTCCCTGTTTATGGAACCTCTTATCTTTATTACATTTATGACTGCATGGCGGTACAAAGCATGCTATCCGCACGCTTCTTGTCCTCATGCAAGGCCTGGGTTGTTGTGTCTCACAAAGCGTGGCCTTCTCCTCCTGCGCCTCCTCCTGTTCCATCACGTCTGCTGCTGCTGGGTTAGCGTTGCCGCGTGGTCCCTGTTTATTGAACCACTTATCTTTATTACATTTATGACTGCATGGCGGTACAAAGCATGCTATCCGCACGCTTCTTGTCCTCATGCAAGGCCTGGGTTGTTGTGTCTCACAAAGCGTGGCCTTCTCCTCCTGCGCCACCCTCCTCCTGTTCCATCACGTGTGCTGCTGCTGCTGGGTTAGCGTTACCGGTCCTTTTTCCTGGAACCTCTTATATGTATTACATTTATGACTGCATGCCGACAAAAAGCATGTTACCTGTGCAAAGAAAACAGACATTTCCCGCATTTAAAAGACAGTTTTCCCTTTGAAACTTTAAAATCGATTTTCTCAAAAACTATAACCTCTTTTTGCTAAAAAATTTTTTCCTCTTGTACCCACTCCCAAGGTGCACATACCCTGTAAATGTGGGGTATGTAGCATGTAAGGAGGCTTTACAAAGCACAAAAGTTCGGGTCCCCATTGACTTCCATTATGTTCGGAGTTCGGGTCGAACACCCGAACATCGCGGCCATGTTCGGCCTGTTCGGCCCGAACCCGAACATCTAGATGTTCGCCCAACACTACCTCAGATAAGGCACACTAACCTCAGATAAAGCACACTTACGTCAGATAAGGCACACTAACCTCAGATAAGACACACTAACCTCAGATAAGGTTAGCGCAGTAGTTTGTGCCCACTAAGTGATAAGGCACACTAACCGGCTTAGCGCCGGTTAGTGAATCAAGCCCCTTAACTCTGGTGATGCATGCTATTTGTCTTAGTGACTGTGTGGGTAGGTAGATAGATAGAGAGATAGATAGATAGATAGATAGATAGATAGATAGATAGATAGATAGATAGATAGATAGATAGATAATCACATTATATCTGGACAACTGAATGATGTAGTACAGGGAATTGACTTGCTTTATGATATTTCTTGCAATATATGGAGTTGGACAGAGCATCAGCGCCCTGTTACTAAGGAAAAATTTTATGCTAAGTCATGTTGGGATGACACAGATACAGAACCAGGATCAACACTGCCATCTAATGGTGACTTGGTGTACAGATCTGCTGTACTCTAACAAAGAGATATTTCTGACTGATGACTGTCTCTGCAGGAAGTACTGAAATAAGGACGTTATTTGCAATGAAAGTGATTTTGTATTCATTATAAAGCACTGACATCTTCTGCAGCACATTACAGACATAGCTCCCAACTGTCCCTCTTTCGGAGGGACAGTCCCTCTGTGGGAGCCCTGATCCTCTGTCCCTCTTTCTTCCTCATTTGTCCCTCTTTAAGGACTCATGTACAGAAATATGCAAACATATGTATTTTTCTACTGAAAAACTGTCTTTAATATACTCTAAATGTTATTTGTATCCTTTAAATTGATTTATTTCTTATATTCAAATGTTAATATGACGCAAAATGAAGCAGGATAGAAAGGACCTGTGTGGTTTGAATTATAAAACATATTTTTCCTATGAAATCTTTACGGTATGCAAGACTATGGGTGTGTTGGGGGCGTGATTCGGGGTGTGGGTGGCAGGGGTGTGGCCTAAGTGTCCCTCTTTCCTATCTCATAATGTTCGGAGGTATGTTAGTACATAGTCATGTCACTGACTGTCTTCAGAGGCGCTCACAATCTAATCCTATCATAGTCTAATGTCCCTTCCATATTATTATTATTACAGTATGTATTTATATAGCACTGACACCTTCTGCGACACTTTACAGAGTACATAGTCATGTCACTGACAGTCCTCAAAAGAGCTCACAATCTAATCCTACTATCATCATTGCATAATGTCATTCCACATTATTAATATGTATTAATATAGCACTGACATCTTCTGTAGTGCTGTTCAGAGTACATAGTCCTGTCACTGACTGTCCTCAGGGGAGCTCACAGTCTAATCTTACCATTGTCATAGTCTAATGTCCTACCATATTATTATGTATTTATATAGCACTGACATCTTCTGCAGCACATTACAGAGTACATAGTGATGTCACTGACTGTCCTCAGAGGAGCTCACAGTCTAATCTGACCATTGTCATAGTCTAATGTCCTACCATATTATTATGTATTTATATAACACTGACATCTTCTGCAGCACATTACAGAGTACATGGTCATCTCACTAGCTGTCCTCAGAGGAGCTCACAATCTAATCCTGTCATAGTCTACTGTCCTCCCATATTATTATTATGTATTTATATAGCACTGCAATCTTCTGCAGCACATTACAGAGTACATAGTCATGTCACTGACTGTCCTCAGAGGAGCTCACAGTCTAATCTTACCATTGTCATAGTCTAATGACCCACCTTATTATTACATAGATCCAAACTGTCCCATTTTTGGAGGGACAAATCCTCTTTGGTAACCAAATTCCCCTGTCCTTTCCTCATTTGTCCCTCTTACTATCTATGAAAATATATGTATTTTTCTACTGAAAAAAAAAACGTGTTTAATTGACTTTATTCCCATCATTTAAATTGCTGTATTTCTCATTTTTAAATGTTAAAATGAAGGAAAAGTACTGATGATAGAGAGGACCATTGTGGTTTGAGTGATAAAACTATATCTATTTGGTTTCTAAATTCTTTGTGTTATGCATGACGAGGGGTGGGAGGGGAACATGTTTAGAGGTGTGGCAGGGACATGTCTAAAAGTGTCCCTCCTTCTTACCTCAAAAAGTTGGGAGGTATGTGTGAGGAAACGCGGAAAAGCCGCCGTCTCTCGAGGTGAGGCGGCTGTTTCCGCGTCCAGCATGGCGTCACAACGCGGAAAAAACGCTGCATGCCGCATGGGCAGTGCGGCGGAATCCGCATTGGTAACGGCGGAATCCACATCAGAGGCGACCCCCGCATTAGATACATTGCAAAACAGTACTGGTGTGGCTGGGACTGATAGTCCACCAAGATTCAGACTTACACGCGCGCGAGCACAGAGGCAGAGTTTAAATAGCAGTTAGAAGGGTGTCGGCTGACCAGCTGGGTCAGCTGACAAATTCCACTGCTCCCATTGGACCAGCAATTAGGGAGGTCCTGGAAAGGTCCTAGAGTATATATACTGCTGGTTGTTCACTTGCTCCTTGTCTGGCGTTGCGTTCACATATGTGGGAGCACCCAGATCCGTAGTTAGATCCGTTAGTGTGCCGGGACCAGCTGGAGCTGTAATCCTACACTAAGCTAGATTCTGTTGATAGCTAAAGTACTAGTTTGATTGTGATTATCTGTTATGACTTTTGCCTGCCTTGACTATCCTCCTGAACTCTGATCTTGCACCTCGATATTTCTGATACTCTGTTGCCGAACCCCGGCTCGTTCCTTGACTCTGCTTCTGCCTCCTGATTTTGTACCCCGATATTTCTGATACCCCGTTGCTGAACCCTGCCTGTACTTTGACTCTGCCTTTGCCTCCTGATCCTGTACTTTATCTGTCCGTGTGTGTACGACCTGGCTTGTCCGACCTCGAGAACCGACCTTACCGTTAGAGGCGGTTCCTCGCTCTGTTAGCGATCCTTCCTCCTGAGGGTCACTTTCAGATATCCCTTCCTACTGTCAGTCTGACTCCTCCCGTCTTGGAGAGCTCAGGTCTGCGGAAGGAATCTGTGCAGTACTCCTTACTGCATTGAGGCCTTGTCCTCTTAGTGTTACAGTTACACCAAACACTACACTCTACACGGGTGATCAGAGGTTAGTTTGTATATTGGATTATCGGTGAGACTGCAGTTCACTTATAATCTGGTATATATCTGTATTTCCGGTGATACTGCAGATCACCGGTAATCAGATACTCTCTGCGCCCTCCGATCGTTACAGAACGCCAGACCAAAAATCAAAATGGACGCAAACACTGGTCGTCTGGGTATGCTTGCCACTTCGGTGGATAACCTCCATCAAGCACTGGGCCAGCACAAAGCTTTGATTGATGCCCTTTCAGGCTCTGTGCAAACCCTCCAGACGTCAGTTGATTCAGTGCGATCCCCTCCTAGTGATGACATACGTATGCCTGTACCTGATAAATTTTCCGGCCACAAGTCTGACTTCCGGAATTTCAAGAGTAGAGTGTTGTCATACTTTGAGTTAAGACCCCGATCCTCGGGGACTGAGACCCAACGGGTCATTTTCATTAAAACACTGTTAACTGGTGATTCCCAGTCCTGGGCATACAACCTGTCCCCCACTAATTTAGCTCTGACCTCAGTCGAGGAATTTTTTAAGGCTATGGCCGTAATATACGACGACCCTGACCTTGCGGCAACTTCAGAGCGGAAGCTCAAACTTTTGCGGCAAGGCAGAGGGTCGGTCGAGGATTACGCAGCAGAATTTCGTAGGTGGTCTGTTACCGCCAGATTCGACAATTTTGCTCTGATGGATTATTTTCTATCTGGGTTGTCGGAGGAGGTCTCTGATTTGATGCTAACCTTACCCGAGCCCGCAACAGTCGATGAGGTCATATCATCGGCCATCAGAGTCGATCGTCGACTACGCCATCAGAGGCAGACTAGGGGCAGTCACCGGGTCAGGGTGACTTCGTATGTGGCACCTTCTGGTACGCCCGCAGTAACGGCATCTCCACCGGTGTCACCCTCTCCAGCCTCACCACCACCCGAACCCATGCAAATTGGTCGATCAAGATTGACCCAGGTGGAACGTAGGCGGAGAATAACAGAACAACTGTGCCTGTATTGTGCAGAAGCAGGGCACAGGGTGCGAAACTGCCCTAACAAGTCGGGAAACGGGTCTGCCTAGGAGTAGTGGGGGGTGACACCCTAGGCACTTCATTCTCACCCCAAAAAGAGAAGAAGTTACTTCTCCCCTGTACTATTACGTGGGATGATAAGTCTGTGGACACTGAAGCTTTTATTGACTCTGGCTCAGCGGCCAATTTTATGAACCTTGAATTTGCTCGGGAGTTGGGTATTCCTCTCACTCCAGTAAGTCCCCCCATTCAGGTCACGGCAGTAGACGATTCCCCGCTGCAACGGGATCGTCCCCTGTCTCAGACTCCGCAGGTGAGGGTCACGATAGGGGTATTGCATGGGGAACAGCTACAGTTTTTCGTTTTGAACATGTCAACCTCCACTATTATCTTAGGCATGCCTTGGTTACAGGCCCACTCTCCACAAATCGACTGGGCCACGGGTCAGGTAACCAGATGGTCTGATCGTTGTCACCAACAGTGTCTAGGAAAGGTGACATTGGGTCAGACCAAGGTGTACGTGGAGGGTGTTCCCGAGGTGTATTCCGATTTTTCTGATGTCTTTTGTCCCAAGTCTGCTGATCAATTACCTCCTCATCGCCCGTTCGATTGCCCCATTGATCTCCGTGCTGGTTGTATGCCCCCTAGGGGTCACCTGTATAACTTGTCCGGTCCCGAGAAGTTGGCCATGCAGGAGTACATTCGTGACAACCTGGCCAAGGGGTTTATTCGGCCCTCTCGGTCACCTGCTGGGGCCGGTTTCTTTTTCGTTAAGAAAAAAGACGGGGGTCTTCGACCTTGTATCGACTACCGAGGTCTCAATAAAATCACGGTGAAGAATCGCTATCCGTTACCATTGATAGACGACTTATTCACGCAGGTCACTACTGCAAAGATCTTTTCTAAGTTAGATCTGAGGGGGGCATACAACCTAATCCGCATTAGAAGGGGCGATGAATGGAAGACGGCCTTTAACACACCCGACGGGCATTACGAATACTTAGTGATGCCCTTCGGGTTGTGCAATGCGCCCGCCGTCTTCCAGGAACTAATCAATGAGGTATTCCGGGAGGTATTGGGTAAATTCGTACTGGTATACCTCGATGATATATTAATTTATTCCAATAACCTCCCCGAACACAGGGTCCATGTGAAATTTGTCCTAAACAAATTAAGACAGAATAGACTCTACGCCAAGTTAGAAAAGTGTATTTTTGAGGTGACATCCGTCACGTTTCTGGGGTATGTGATTTCTACCTCAGGTCTGTCAATGGACCCTGCTAAAGTCACAGCTGTCCTAGAATGGCCGCAACCTGTGGGCCTGAAAGCTCTCCAGAGATTCCTGGGTTTTGCAAATTATTATAGGAGGTTTATAAAAGGGTACTCCACGATCATTGCACCCCTTACCAGTCTCACAAAAAAGGGGGCAGATACTACCCACTGGTCTCCGGAGGCTCAGAATGCATTTTCTAGTCTGAAAAAATTGTTTTGTTCCGCACCAATCCTGAGACATGTCGACACCGCTTATCCGTTCATTGTTGAGGTCGATGCCTCGGAGGTCGGAGTAGGGGCTGTGCTGTCTCAGCGATCAGGGTTACAGGGAAGACTACACCCCTGTGCGTACTTTTCCCGTAGGTTCTCTCCGGCGGAGAGAAACTACGATATAGGCAACAGAGAGCTCCTGGCCATTAAATTGGCATTTGAGGAGTGGCGCCACTGGTTGGAGGGGGCAGAGCACACGATCACTGTTTACACCGACCACAAGAACTTGGAGTACATCGAGGGGGCTAAGAGGCTTAGTCCCCGTCAGGCCCGGTGGTCCTTGTTTTTTACGAGATTCAGGTTTATAATCACATACACTCCAGGTAGCAAAAACATCAAGGCAGATGCCCTCTCCAGGTGTTTCGAACCTGAGACAGCACAGCCTCCCACTCCTGAATCCATCATTCCGCAGAAACTGGTGTTAGCCGCCACGGAGTCTTGGGAAGAGTGGACAGAGATCTTGGGTCCCTTTCAGCAGGAGGTTCCTGAAGGGAAACCCGAAGGGGTCTTGTTCATACCATTACCATTCCGGTTACAGGTTCTGCAACTCTTTCACGCCCATAAGAATGCTGGTCATCCTGGAGCTGCCAGAACGCAGGATCTGATTGCCAGGTGTGCTTGGTGGCCTTCCTTGGCAACAGATTGCAAGGAGTATGTTAGGGAGTGTGCGGTGTGCGCCCAGAGTAAGCCCTCCCGGCTGGCACCTGTAGGAAGGTTGCAGCCTTTGCCCACCCCGAGTGAGCCATGGACCCACTTGTCCATGGATTTTGTGGGGGAATTGCCCAGGTCTGAAGGCATGTCGGTCATTTGGGTGGTAGTCGATCGGTTTAGCAAAATGGCCCATTTTGTGCCCCTGAAAGGACTCCCCTCGGCTCAAGAACTGGCTGAATTGTTTATCATTCACATCTTCCGGCTGCATGGCATTCCGGAAGACATTGTGTCTGATAGGGGAGTCCAGTTTGTGTCTGGATTCTGGAGGGCATTTTGCCACCAAATGGGCATGAAATTGTCTTTCTCGTCAGGCTACCACCCACAGACCAATGGGCAGTAGAGTTGGGCCGAACCTCCGATTTTCGGTTCGCGAACCGGGTTCGCGAACTTTCGCGAAAGGTTCGGTTCGCGTTAAAGTTCGCGAACCGCAATAGACTTCAATGGGGATGCGAACTTTGAAAAAAAAAATTAATTATGCTGGCCACAAAAGTGATGGAAAAGATGTTTCAAGGGGTCTAACACCTGGAGGGGGGGATGGCGGAGTGGGATACATGCCAAAAGTCCCCGGGAAAAATCTGGATTTGACGCAAAGCAGCGTTTTAAGGGCAGAAATCACATTGAATGTTAAATGACAGGCCTAAAGTGC
Organism: Hyperolius riggenbachi; assembly: GCF_040937935.1. NCBI lineage: Eukaryota > Metazoa > Chordata > Amphibia > Anura > Hyperoliidae > Hyperolius > Hyperolius riggenbachi. The sequence goes on from NC_090646.1 coordinate 656,650,880, forward strand.
TTTCAAACATCTTGCATGTGTATACATCAATCAGGTAGTGTAATTAAGGTACTGCTTCACACTGACGCACCAAACTCATCGTGTAACGCACCGCAAACAGCTGTTTGTGTAGTGACGGCCGTGCTGGACTGGTGCGCACCATGGCGAGAGTGCAGGTTTTGGTGGCTTTACAGCCCATATGGTCAGTCACCTGGCTGATGTAGCTGAATGACAGAACAGTGACTGTCCAGCTGATCAAATTTGGTCTGACCACAATGAGGCAACGACCTTATTATCGTGGGTGTGCCCCCCGAGACACTCATCTAGGCGCCGGTCATTGCTCCATTGTGATACGCAAGCCCCTTCACCACGGCAAGGTAATGATCACGAAGGGGAATGGGCGCATGTTCATGCCTTTTCTTTTGTTGTTGCAGCTGCCCGCAGTGCAGCCAGAAAAATTAGGCAGTCATGTACACGCACCCGAAAAATTATTACAGCGGCCGCTGCTAGCAGCGGCCTAAAAAATTCAGCAATCCGCCTGGAGTCCCGGACCCTGTTGGTGGTGGCGGAGAAGGTAGTGAAGCGGCCTGCAGGCAGACATGCTGTGTGGAGGGACTGGGAGCGACTTAGTCTTCTTGGGGCAGGCCAGGCAGCCAGTCACACGGCGTGCAGGCAGAGATGCTGTATGTGCGGGGACTGACTTAGTCTTGGGGCGGGCAGCAGCCCTCCGGGATCCATGCCTCATTCATTTTTATAAAGGTGAGGTACTTAACACTTTTGTGACTTAGGCGACTTCTCTTCTCTGTGACAATGCCTCCAGCTGCGCTGAAGGTCCTTTCTGAGAGGACGCTTGCGGCAGGGCAGGAGAGAAGTTGGATGGCAAATTGGGACAGCTCTGGCCACAGGTCAAGCCTGCGCACCCAGTAGTTCAAGGGTTCCTCATCGCTGTTCACAGCAGTGTCTACATCCACACTTAAGGCCAGGTAGTCGGCTACCTGCCGTTCCAGGCGTTGGTGGAGGGTGGATCCGGAAGGGCTACGGCGAGGCGTTGGACTAAAGAACGTCCGCATGTCCGACATCACCATGAGATCGCTGGAGCGTCCTGTCTTTGACTGCGTGGACACGGGAGGAGGATTAGTGGCAGTGGTACCTTGCTGGCGTTGTGCCGTCACATCACCCTTAAAGGCATTGTAAAGCATAGTTGACAGCTGGTTCTGCATGTGCTGCATCCTTTCCACCTTCCGGTGAGTTGGTAACAGGTCCGCCACTTTGTGCCTGTACCGAGGGTCTAGTAGTGTGGCCACCCAGTACAGCTCATTCCCCTTGAGGTTTTTTATACGGGGGTCCCTCAACAGGCAGGACAGCATAAAAGACGACATCTGCACAAAGTCGGATCCAGTACCCTCCATCTCCTCTTGCTCTTCCTCAGTGACGTCAGGTAAGTCAACCTCCTCCCCCCAGCCGCGAACAATACCACGGGAAGGTTGCGCAGCACAAGCCCCCTGCGACGCCTGCTGCGGTTGTTCTCCTGCCGCTGTCCCCTCCTCCTCCTCCTCCTCCCCCAAAGAAACACCTTGCTCATCATCCTCTGAGTCTGACTCATCTTCTGCACATGACCTCTCTTCTTCCTCCTCCTCCCCCCTCTGTGCTGCCGCAGGTGTTGAGGAAACAGCTGGGTCTGATGAAAATTGGTCCCATGCCTGTTCCTGCCGTAACGGTTCCTGGTCACGCTCATTCGCAGCTTCATCCGCCACTCTACGCACAGCACGCTCCAAGAAGTACGCGTAGGGAATTAAGTCGCTGATGGTGCCCTCACTGCGGCTCACCAGGTTGGTCACCTCCTCAAACGGCCGCATGAGCCTGCATGCATTTTTCATCATTGTCCAGTTGTCGGGCCAGAACATCCCCATCTTCCCAGACTGTTTCGTTCTACTCCAGTTGTAGAGGTACTGGGTGACGGCTTTCTTCTGTTCTAGCAGGCGGGAGAACATGAGGAGGGTCGAGTTCCAGCGAGTGGGGCTATCGCAAATGAGGCGTCTCACCGGCATGTTGTTTTTACGCTGAATTTCTGCAAATCGTGCCATGGCTGTGTAAGAGCGCCTCAAATGCCCACAGAACTTCCTGGCCTGCTTCAGGACATCCGCTAAGCCAGGGTACTTTGCCACAAATCTTTGAACCACCAGATTCATGACATGTGCCATGCAGGGTATGTGTGTCAGCTTCCCCATATGCAAAGCGGCAAGCAGATTGCTGCCGTTGTCGCACACCACGTTGCCTATCTCCAGGTGGTGCGGGGTCAGCCACTCATCCACCTGTTTCTTAAGAGCAGCCAGGAGAGCTGCTCCAGTGTGACTCTCCGCTTTGAGACAAGCCATGTCTAAGATGGCGTGACACCGTCGTACCTGGCATGCAGCATAGGCCCTGCGGAGCTGGGGCTGTGTAGCTGGAGAGGAGAACTGCCACTCAGCCAAGGAGGAGGAGGAGGACAGCGAAGAGCATGTAGCAGGAGGAGAGGAGGTGGCAGGAGGCCTGCCTGCAAGCCGTGGAGGTGTCACAATTTGGTCCGCCGCTTTCTGCTTGCCATCGTTCACCACCAGGTTCACCCAATGGGCTGTGTAGGTAATGTAGCGGCCCTGCCCGTGCTTGGCAGACCAGGCATCCGTGGTCAGGTGTACCCTTGACCCAACGCTCTTCGCAAGAGATGACACCACTTGCCTCTCAACTTCACGGTGCAGTTGGGGTATGGCCTTTCTGGAAAAATAAGTGCGGCCTGGCATCTTCCACTGCGGTGTTCCGATGGCCACAAATTTACGGAAGGCCTCAGAGTCCACCAGCCGGTATGGTAACAGCTGGCGAGCTAACAGTTCCGCCACGCCAGCTGTCAGACGCCGGGCAAGGGGGTGACTGGCCAAAAGTGGCTTCTTCCGCTCAAACATTTCCTTCACGGACACCTGACTGCTGCTGTGGGCAGAGGAGCAGGAACCGCTCAAGGGCAGAGGCGGAGTGGAGGAGGGTGCCTGTGAAGGTGCAAGGGAGAGAGCGGCATAAGCAGATGATGCACCTGAAGGAGGAAGAGGAGAAGGAGGGTGACTTTGCTTTTGTGTGCTGCTGCTGCTTTTGCTCAGGTGGCCATCCCATTGCTGTTTGTGCCTTTTCTGCAGGTGCCTTCGTAAGGCACTTGTCCCTACGTGAGTGTTGGCCTTTCCACGGCTCAATTTTTGTTGGCAGAGCGAACAGATGGCTTTGGTCCGATCTGAGGCACACACATTAAAAAATTTCCACACCGCTGAGCCACCCTGGGATGTGGGCACCTCAGCAGCTGATGCTGAAGGGCAAGTTGGCTGGCTGTACATAGGTGGCGAATCTGGCGATACATGGTGCCGGACTCTGCCACCAGCTGTTTCTGACGAAGAGCTGCCCCAGCTTCTTTCAGCAACTTCTATCCTCCTACTACTCTCTGACTCCCCCTCTGAACTGTCCCCCTCTTCATCTCCTCTATTGGGAACATACAGAGGATCCCTATCATCGTCATCATCGTAATCATCCTGCCCAGCTTCGCTTGCCTCAGAAAAATCCAAATGTGTAGGTCCTTCATCCTCCTTACACGTTACATCCATAGTGTTGTCGCGTAACGCAGACATATGAGCTGGTGAAAATTCATCTGGCTGTAACAATGGCTGTGCATCAGTGATTTCACCACCACTAAATAATTCTTGCGAAGTGTCAAATGCAGCGGAAGTGGTGCTAGTAGTAGCGCTGGTGGCTGAGCAAGATGAGGTGTTCTGTGTCGCTAAATACTCAACCACGTCCTGACAATCTTGGGAGGTGATGGGACGTGCCTTCTTCCGAGCACTGTACTGTGGGCCAGGTCCACACGAAATTACATTTACACGACCTCGCGCAGACCTGCCGGGTGGCCTTCCTCTGCCTCTGCCACTACCTCTTCCTCTTCCTCTACCTGTTTTGTCCATATCGGGTATGCACGGAGTGGTATATCACACTGCGTGCACTCACGTAGGTAGGTGGGTTCACTTAACTGCACAGGTATGCGCACTGATGCGGTGGGTTCACTGAACAGTACAGGTATACAGTGTCGGGTTCACTGAACACAACAGGTATGCAGTGGCGTGTTCACTAAACAGGTATACAGTGGCAGGTCCACTGAACAGAACAGGTATACAGTGGCAGGTCCACTGAACAGAACAGGTATACAGTGGCGGGTCCACTGAACAGAACAGGTATACAGTGGCGGGTTCACAGAACAGGTATGCAGTGGCAGGTTCACTGAACACAACAGGTATGCAGTGGCGTGTTCACTAAACAGGTATACAGTGGCAGGTCCACTGAACAGAACAGGTATACAGTGGCGGGTTCACAGAACAGGTATACAGTGGCGGGTCCACTGAACAGAACAGGTATACAGTGGCGGGTTCACAGAACAGGTATGCAGTGGCAGGTTCACTGAACACAACAGGTATGCAGTGGCGTGTTCACTAAACAGGTATACAGTGGCAGGTCCACTGAACAGAACAGGTATACAGTGGCGGGTTCACAGAACAGGTATACAGTGGCGGGTCCACTGAACAGAACAGGTATACAGTGGCGGGTTCACAGAACAGGTATACAGTGGCGGGTCCACTGAACAGAACAGGTATACAGTGGCGGGTTCACAGAACAGGTATACAGTGGCGGGTCCACTGAACAGAACAGGTATACAGTGGCGGGTTCACAGAACAGGTATACAGTGGCAGGATCACTGAACAGGTATGCAGTGGCAGGATCACAGTACAGGTATGCAGTGGGCTGAGGGCTCACTGAACAGAACAGGTATGCTGTGGCAGGATCACTGAACAGCTATGCAGTGGCAGGATCACAGTACAGGTATGCAGTGGGCTGAGGGCTCACTGAACAGAACAGGTATGCTGTGGCAGGATCACTGAACAGGTATGCAGTGGCAGGATCACAGTACAGGTATGCAGTGGGCTGGGGGCTCACTGAACAGAACAGGTATGCTGTGGCAGGATCACTGAACAGGTATGCAGTGGCAGGATCACAGTACAGGTATGCAGTGGGCTGAGGGCTCACTGAACAGAACAGGTATGCTGTGGCAGGATCACTGAACAGCTATGCAGTGGCAGGATCACAGTACAGGTATGCAGTGGGCTGAGGGCTCACTGAACAGAACAGGTATGCTGTGGCAGGATCACTGAACAGCTATGCAGTGGCAGGATCACAGTACAGGTATGCAGTGGGCTGAGGGCTCACTGAACAGAACAGGTATGCTGTGGCAGGATCACTGAACAGGTATGCAGTGGCAGGATCACAGTACAGGTATGCAGTGGGCTGAGGGCTCACTGAACAGAACAGGTATGCTGTGGCAGGATCACTGAACAGGTATGCAGTGGCAGGATCACAGTACAGGTATGCAGTGGGCTGGGGGCTCACTGAACAGAACAGGTATGCTGTGGCAGGATCACTGAACAGCTATGCAGTGGCAGGATCACAGTACAGGTATGCAGTGGGCTGAGGGCTCACTGAACAGAACAGGTATGCTGTGGCAGGATCACTGAACAGCTATGCAGTGGCAGGATCACAGTACAGGTATGCAGTGGGCTGAGGGCTCACTGAACAGAACAGGTATGCTGTGGCAGGATCACTGAACAGGTATGCAGTGGCAGGATCACAGTACAGGTATGCAGTGGGCTGAGGGCTCACTGAACAGAACAGGTATGCTGTGGCAGGATCACTGAACAGGTATGCAGTGGCAGTATCACAGTACAGGTATGCAGTGGGCTGAGGGCTCACTGAACAGAACAGGTATGCTGTGGCAGGATCACTGAACAGGTATGCAGTGGCAGGATCACAGTACAGGTATGCAGTGGGCTGAGGGCTCACTGAACAGAACAGGTATGCTGTGGCAGGATCACTGAACAGGTATGCAGTGGCAGGATCACAGTACAGGTATGCAGTGGGCTGAGGGCTCACTGAACAGAACAGGTATGCTGTGGCAGGATCACTGAACAGCTATGCAGTGGCAGGATCACAGTACAGGTATGCAGTGGGCTGAGGGCTCACTGAACAGAACAGGTATGCTGTGGCAGGATCACTGAACAGGTATGCAGTGGCAGGATCACAGTACAGGTATGCAGTGGGCTGAGGGCTCACTGAACAGAACAGGTATGCTGTGGCAGGATCACTGAACAGCTATGCAGTGGCAGGATCACAGTACAGGTATGCAGTGGGCTGAGGGCTCACTGAACAGAACAGGTATGCTGTGGCAGGATCACTGAACAGCTATGCAGTGGCAGGATCACAGTACAGGTATGCAGTGGGCTGAGGGCTCACTGAACAGAACAGGTATGCTGTGGCAGGATCACTGAACAGCTATGCAGTGGCAGGATCACAGTACAGGTATGCAGTGGGCTGAGGGCTCACTGAACAGAACAGGTATGCTGTGGCAGGATCACTGAACAGCTATGCAGTGGCAGGATCACAGTACAGGTATGCAGTGGGCTGAGGGCTCACTGAACAGAACAGGTATGCTGTGGCAGGATCACTGAACAGGTATGCAGTGGCAGGATCACAGTACAGGTATGCAGTGGGCTGAGGGCTCACTGAACAGAACAGGTATGCTGTGGCAGGATCACTGAACAGCTATGCAGTGGCAGGATCACAGTACAGGTATGCAGTGGGCTGAGGGCTCACTGAACAGAACAGGTATGCTGTGGCAGGATCACTGAACAGCTATGCAGTGGCAGGATCACAGTACAGGTATGCAGTGGGCTGAGGGCTCACTGAACAGAACAGGTATGCAGCCAGGAAGAAGTTAAGCCTAACTAATCTTTCCCTGAGAGACAGTCTGCAGCAGCTCGCCCTACTCTGACTAATGCAGGCACACGAGTGGCCGTAATGGCCGCCGCTGCCTGCCTTATATAAGGGGGGGTGGGGCTCCAGGGGCTAGTGTAGCCTAATTGGCTACACTGGGCCTGCTGACTGTGATGTAGAGGGTCAAAGTTGACCCTCAGGTGCATTATGGGGCGAACCGAACTTCTTCCGCAAAAGGTTCGCGTGCGGTACCCGCACGCGAACCACCTAAGTTCGCGCGAACCCCGTTCGCCGGCGAACCGTTCGGCCCAACTCTAATGGGCAGACAGAACGCATTAACCAATCCCTGGAGCAATTTCTGAGATGCTACGTGGCTGAGGCGCAGAGTGACTGGGTGAAATTTTTGCCCTTCGCGGAATTCGCTCAAAATAATTTAAAGAATTCCTCGTCTGGGTTTTCCCCATTTCAGATTGTAACAGGGAGGTCACCCAAATTTTCCCCTTTTCCAGTTGTCTCGTCTCCATTTCCAGCACTGGAAGATTGGCAGAGATCACTCAGGGACAATTGGGGAATTGTTAAGGGGAATTTACAGAAGGCGTTCCAGAGTCAGAAGGGTCAAGCAGATAAGAGACGGTCCGTGGAATGGAAGTTTCGGCCAGGGGATCTAGTCTGGGTGTCCACACGTCACTTGACCCTGAAACAGCCATCTGCCAAACTGGGTCCCAGGTTTGTGGGCCCATTTTCCGTGACCAAGAAGATTAATAATGTTACTTATTCCATTGACCTTCCCACCAGCATGCGGGGGGTGAGGTCCTTCCACGTGTCCCTTCTTAAACCAGCAGTCCAGGTGGGTCCTACTCCTCCTCCTCCCGTGTTGGTGGATGCCCAACCCGAGTACGAAGTGGAGAAGATCATAGATTCACGTACTGTACAGAACTCGGTACAGTACCTCGTACATTGGAAGGGGTACGGGATTGAGGAGAGGCAATGGGTACCTAGGAACCGCATGCATGCGGACGAGTTAGTGAAGGAATTTCATGCTGTACATCCCGAGAAGCCTGGTGGGAGTTGTCCGGAGTCCACTCCTCGGGAGGGGGGTACTGTGAGGAAACGCGGAAAAGCCGCCGTCTCTCGAGGTGAGGCGGCTGTTTCCGCGTCCAGCATGGCGTCACAACGCGGAAAAAACGCTGCATGCCGCATGGGCAGTGCGGCGGAATCCGCATTGGTAACGGCGGAATCCACATCAGAGGCGACCCCCGCATTAGATACATTGCAAAACAGTACTGGTGTGGCTGGGACTGATAGTCCACCAAGATTCAGACTTACACGCGCGCGAGCACAGAGGCAGAGTTTAAATAGCAGTTAGAAGGGTGTCGGCTGACCAGCTGGGTCAGCTGACAAATTCCACTGCTCCCATTGGACCAGCAATTAGGGAGGTCCTGGAAAGGTCCTAGAGTATATATACTGCTGGTTGTTCACTTGCTCCTTGTCTGGCGTTGCGTTCACATATGTGGGAGCACCCAGATCCGTAGTTAGATCCGTTAGTGTGCCGGGACCAGCTGGAGCTGTAATCCTACACTAAGCTAGATTCTGTTGATAGCTGAAGTACTAGTTTGATTGTGATTATCTGTTATGACTTTTGCCTGCCTTGACTATCCTCCTGAACTCTGATCTTGCACCTCGATATTTCTGATACTCTGTTGCCGAACCCCGGCTCGTTCCTTGACTCTGCTTCTGCCTCCTGATTTTGTACCCCGATATTTCTGATACCCCGTTGCTGAACCCTGCCTGTACTTTGACTCTGCCTTTGCCTCCTGATCCTGTACTTTATCTGTCCGTGTGTGTACGACCTGGCTTGTCCGACCTCGAGAACCGACCTTACCGTTAGAGGCGGTTCCTCGCTCTGTTAGCGATCCTTCCTCCTGAGGGTCACTTTCAGATATCCCTTCCTACTGTCAGTCTGACTCCTCCCGTCTTGGAGAGCTCAGGTCTGCGGAAGGAATCTGTGCAGTACTCCTTACTGCATTGAGGCCTTGTCCTCTTAGTGTTACAGTTACACCAAACACTACACTCTACACGGGTGATCAGAGGTTAGTTTGTATATTGGATTATCGGTGAGACTGCAGTTCACTTATAATCTGGTGTATATCTGTATTTCCGGTGATACTGCAGATCACCGGTAATCAGATACTCTCTGCGCCCACCGATCATTACAGTATGTTACTAGTACATATTTATATAGAGTAACCAAGCAGCTCAGGGTGACCCAAACCACTTGGAATGTATAGGGGGAGAAAAGGAAGCAAAAAGCCCTCCTACTAAAAAAGCAAAGCTTGGTGTAATTGCCTTCTTAAAACAGAAGGAAATTTGCAATAATTCAGTTATAAGTGAACATTTGTGGTTTCACACAATGCCCTACTGAATATGCAAAAGTCTGAAACAGGCTGTCTACATGTGGTTTGATATGGCTGTGTAAAATTTAAAGCTATAGGCTTGCTATAAACCAGCGGTTCTGGATGCTTGCTTGGCTTAACAAGGGCGAAAAGGGATAATTTGCATATTCAGTAGGGCATTGTGGGTAACCACAAATGTTCACTTATAACTGAATTATTGCAAATTTCCTTCTGTTTTAAAGGGACTCCGAGCTCAAGTAAAAAAAGAAAGTTGTACTCACCAGGGGCTTTTTCCAGCCCAGTGCTGGTCGGGAGGTCCCATGACGGCGTCCTGGCTCCTCTCCTAGTCCCCGCTCCGGAATGGCTGACCGGCCGCAGCCCGGGCGACACTCTGCTGAGTGTCGGGCTGTTCCTTCCGCTTATGACGCGGCTGACGTCACACGCCGGCCGCCTCGCGTCATCACGGCGGCCGGCGTGAAAGCACTGTGCATGCGCGATTAAAGCGTGCATGCGCCGTTCTGCCACGCCGGCCGCCGTGATGACGTGAGGCGGCCGGCGTGTGACGTCAGCCGCGTCATACGCCGGCCGACCAGCACTGGGCTTGAAAAAGCCCCGGGTGAGTACAACTTTCTTTTTTTACTTGAGCTCGGAGTCCCTTTAAGAAGGCAATTACACCAATATTTATATAGCACTGACATCTTCCGCAACACTTTAAAGAATACATAGTCATGTCACTGACTGTCAATCAAAGGAGCTCACAATATAATCCCTATCATAGTCATTGTCATATTATCCATTACATATTATTATACATCAGGTGAGGGTGAGTTTAGTGCCCAGGTTTAGGCAAGAGTGTGGTAAGTATTTGACTTCAGGTGATAAGGTTAGTGTTGGGGATCATGTGTGGCTTAGGTTAGCAGTTTTCAGGTGAGGGTGAGGGTGAGGTTAGTGATTGGCTTCAGATGAGAATAGGGTTCGTGTTATAAGCTGATGGTGGGATTAGTGTTGGTCTTCAGGTGTGGGTGAGGTTAGTGTTGGGCTTCCGATGAAGGTGAAGATAGTGATATCAGCTGAGGGTGGGGTTAGTGTTGGTCTTCAGGTGAGGGTGAGGTTTGTGTTGGGCTTCAGATGAAGATGAAGTTAGTGATATCAGCTGAGGATGGGATTAGTGTTGGTCTTCAGGTGAGGGTGAGGTTAGTGTTGGGCTTCAGATGAAGATGAGCCTAGTGTTATACATCAGGCGAGGGTGACTTTAGAGCCCATGTTCAGGTAAGAGTGATTAGTATTTGACTTCAGGTGATAAGGTTAGTGCTGGGGTTCATGTGAGGCTTGGATTAGTAGTTTCCAGGTGAGGGTGTGGCATTAGTGTTGGTCTTCAGATAAGGGTGAGATTAGTTCGGGATTTCAGATGGCAATGAGGTTAGTGTTGGACTTTAAGGTGAGGGCGAGTTTTGTTCCCAGCTGTACGTGAAAGTTTGGTTAGTGTTGGACTTCAGGTGAGACTGAGGTTAGTGCTGAACTTCAGGTGCAACACTTCTTGTGCTGTGCTTCAGGAAAGAGTATAGCTAGTCTTTGCCTTCAGGTATGGATGAAGTTGGTGTTGGATTTCAGATAACAGTGAGGTTAGTGTTGTGGTTCAAGTTAAAGTTTGTTATATACTGGGAGACCCTTGTACATCCAAGCAGTAACATAACATTGGAGCTTCCATCTGTGTCCCTGTCAGTCTTCCATGAGGACATATAGGGGGGGGGGGGGGCTCACTTGCAGTGCAGTTTCTAGGTTAAAATGCACCCAGGGCGAGGGTGTAAAAATTGCGCCCCCCCCCCCCCGAGCAAGGTATGGGTGCCCGCAGTATAGGTTAGCCAGGTCTAGTTGCACTTAGTATAGGTCCCACCAGTATAGGTAGCCAAGGATAGGTACCCCGGTAGCCAGGCATAGGTGAGCCAGTATAGTTGCCCCCGCTATAGGATAGTCAGGTAGGTGCCTCCAGTATAGGTAGCCAGTATAGTTGCCCCCAGTATAGGTTAGATAGGCAGGTGCCACTGTATAAGTTAGATAGGTAGGTGCCCCAGTACAGGTTAGCTAGGTGGGTGCCTCTAATATAGGTAGCCAGAATAGTTGCCCTCAGCATAGGTTAGATAGGTAGGTGCCCCCAGTATAGGTTATTTAGGTAGGTGCCTGCAATATAGGTAGCCAGTATAGTTGCCACCTGTATAGGCTAGCTAGGTAGGTGCCCCCAATACAGGTTATATAAGTGCCCCCAGTATAGGTTAGATAGGTAGCTGCCCCCCAGTGTAGGTTAGATTAGGTAGCTGCCCCCCAGTGTAGGTCTCTTCCTCTCTGCCTATACGATGATACACACGCTGCTTCCTGTTTAGCCGGAACCAGCGTGTGTATCATCGTATAGGCAGAGAGGAAGAGACTGGCGGTGAGAGAGCAGCGCTTGGAACGCAGGGAGGTATGTTGTATACAGCGCTCCCTGCGCATTACTCTGCATCTGAGGGGGGAGCAGGAGGGCGGCCCGGGAGAGGAGAGAGAGGGAGAGGTCGGGCTGCCCTCCCCGCGGCTCCGGCTCCCCCCTCCATTACAGCGCCCTCCTCCCAACAGCGCCCCAGGCGGCGGCACGCCCCGCACGGCCCAAGAAACGGGCCTGCTCAGTTGTGCCACTCTCCCCCTCCTTTCACAACTAAATTTAGGGAAAGCATGGCTGTTGCTGAAGCAGTAAAATTGGGTGCATGCAGCAAGAGGACTAACTGAGCGTCATTGGCGTCAGTGTATTTTATCGGTACTGGGGCGCTGGAATGGAAATTTGGGGGCCTGGTAAATAGCAGGCATTGGTACAGTGCCCACTTTTTGGGGGGCACTGCGGGCACCCAAATTAAGGCTCAATGCTGATATTTCTATTAGCGTCTATGGCGGCACCCGAGAACGTTTTTAATTTCTTCTCTTAGCGCCGTGGTTAGTGCTGGCCGGCAGGGGGGGGGGGGGGGGGGAGGGGTTGATGGGAGTGCGTCTGAGGTAGTGAGGGCTAGTTTGTGTTTGTGTGGGGGATTAGGGTGAGATGTGAGGCAGGTAGTTTGTGGGGGTGGGGATTTAGGTGTCAGGTAGTGTTTGTGAGGGGCTAAGATTAGGCATCAGGCAGGTAGTGTGTATGGGGGGCGGAGTTTAGGGTTAGGCGTCAGGCATGTAGTGTGTGTGGGAGGGGTTTAGGGTTAGGTTGTGTGGCTGTGATGCATAGAGGAGTCCAGTAGCACTGGAGAAGGTAAATACTACTCTGGTCCCTGCGCTATTCTACGTGCTAATTGAGACAAAGGGTGGGGAGTGGGAGAGATCAGGTATGGCAGAGAGAAGTTTCCAGGGGGCTCCATGATAATTTCACAGGGGGGCCTCGTGGGCTGTTGTTACTCCCCCTTCTCCTCCGTTCCATGCTCCTATATGTTTCTGCTTTTTTCCAGGAGGCCTCCTCGCTGTTAAACATATAGGTAAATAAATGCTGCCTCTGAGAGGGGAGTCATTGTTCTTGCAGCAAGTTGCTGCACTGCATTATTTAGTGGTAACAAAGAGTTCACTTCTGTTGGAGCTAATTGATTTTACTGCCGCGTGTGAAAAGCCGAGGAGGAAATGAAAGATGAAAGGACTGTTTTGTACATGCCTTAAAGTTTACACTCTCTTCAGGGAGAGAAAAGCCTATTGTGACATACATTATAGAGAAAAGCCGGCTGAGGGCTCCAGATGATACAACGGCACCACCAACTGGCGGGCAGACGTTTCATACTGAGGAGAAATGAAAACCACCGAGGCTGCCTGGCTGCTATATGCAACTATGTACACAACATGGCCAAAAGAACGTGAGCATTAGGGTCATATCCATATAGGGGAGTAACAACCGCTCCTGGGACCCCATGCAAAATTATCATGAGGTTTCCTAACAAGCGCATAGTGGCCAGTCAGTCATATATTGCCTCCCACCCTTTCTTACATAGGGAGCAATGTAATATTTACATGCATAGGGCCTCCTCCCGTCAGCCTCTCGCTCTATGTTGCCATCCCCTAGCTCCTGATCACATGACATGCATCAGGAGCCAAAGAATGGCAAGTGGTTGCCCATGGCAACCCACCAGCTCAGGACTCTTTCTACAGAACTGTTTCCCCCTCTGGGACCTTTGGACATTCCCACGCCATCTAGTGTCTGGAATGTGCTATGGATCTCTGTTTGAACCTGTGAGCTCACTTCCTGGGCTATGTTTTAAAAGTACTTCCCTTGCTGGTGCTCAGTGCCTAAGCATCAGATTTCCTGTGTTCCTATTTCCTGAGAGACTTATTCCTTTATGAACTGATATCCTGGCTTTGATCCTTGGGAATACTTTGACTATCCGTTTGTCGTTTGTTCCTGGACCTCACCTGACTCCTGATAGCAAATTCCTTGCTTACCCCTGACTTGGCTTCTGTCTGTTGTACCTGTACCTCACATCAGATTATCCAGTTGCACTTAGCAGTCGCCTTTGGGCACACTCATCCAGCCACACAGAGGATTCACGCATCCCAGGTACGTGACAGGATGACCCAAGGTGGCATGGAACAAGTAAATATTACACTGCTCCCTGCAAGGTGGGAGGGAGGAGGAGCAGGGCCGGCACTAGCAGTAAGGCAAAGGGGGCAATTGCCCCCGGGCCCCAGAGTCCCTGGGAGGGCCCCCAAGCAAAGTATCTCCCAATTTGACAGCCCAGGTTTTGCTTCACCATGGCCGTCGGATGCTCTGTCCTGCGTGTGGGCTGTGGTGCGAAGGGACGGTGTTAGTACGGGTGCGGAGGAAACAGGCAGGGAAGGGGGGCTGGGTGGGAAGATACTTTACCTGTTTCCTGATGACGCGTCCTGGTTTCCTCCTTGCACTATATCACACACAGTGCGCAGCGGCACTTCCCCCCGATGTGTCGCTGGCATGGACGTCACATCAGTACGTTCATGCCTGTGAGGAGGGAAGGAGCACGCTGCTATCACTGGTGATGGAAGCTTGAGTGGCCGCGGCTGGACGGATGTGCCTGACAGGCGGCGAGTCAGGCAGTATGATATGATGCTGTAGGCTGCTCCCTTTTGCTTCTGGTCTGCTGGGGGATGGGGTGGCGGAGGGCTAGGTGTGTGGGCAAATTTGCTGGTTGGGGACTGTGCATACAATTTTGAGGGTGGGGGGAGCGGACTGGGGGTGTGCATTAACTTTGTTGGGGTGGGGGATTAGGTGTGTGGACAACTTTGCTGAGGGGGTGTAGACTGGGGATGTGCATTTAACTCTGTTGGGGTGGAGGGCACAGGTCTAGTTGTGTGGGCAACTTTGCTGGGGGGAGGCGGACTGGGGGTGTGCATTTAACTTTGTTGGGGGGGGGGACTAGGTGTGTGCGTTTAACTGTGCTGGGGTGAGGGATCGCGGTACTAGGTGTGTAGGCAACTTTACTGGGGGCGTGGCAAGGACTGGGGATGCGCATTTAAAATTCCTGGGGGGAGGGTATACGCATGCAGCTGTGCTGGGGGCAAGAGGGGCCACAGGTTACTATTGCCCTGGGGCCCCATTGTAGCTAGCATTGACCTTGAGGAGGAGCAGGCCCCCATAGCTCTGGGCCACTCTGCAATCAAAAAGGTTGCGGGGGACTATTGTTATGCCAATACATTAATATGTTATATTCATATGTTATATGTCATATTCATGTGCTTAGTCAATTTGTTATGGTTGTCACTCTGCAAGGGGTTGCAAATAATGAAGTAACCCTAGAAAAACTTTGATGGGCCTGTCCTGCATATACACTCTCATGCTCCAAGGTGACCACCATGGCCAGGGTGCCGATGGGCGAATGGTAATATAACAAGTGTTGGCAGTGGGCACCATAACATGGAGCCACAACAGCTAATTGTTCTTAAAGGGGGTAACAATATATGGGAGTGCTTGGTGAAGACAAAAGGGGAGAAAAAACTAGAGCCCAATATGGTGTAGTATGTGCCAGTAAGCAGTAATGAATTATGCTCAGATATCTGTAAGTATGATACTTACAAAGGTGGGTTACCGCCAAGGTATCTACTGTATAAGCAGGTGGTGAGAATGAACGTGGCCTCACTCGGGTTTAGGAAGTGTCTCTCTGTAATACAGCCCCACCCCCTCGCCCCCGAGGCAGCATTAGAGTTGGCTAATGGACCCCACAGGTCTACCCCCTCCATATGTATAGGGGCCCCTGGGGACCCTGCAGAGTATTCAGCAGTGGAGCAACTCACCTGTCCGGCCAGGGTTTTCCTACATTAGTCTGTGTGCTCTCCATTTTCATCCCCCTGCCTCTTCTCAGTCATCCAACACATGTAACTCTAACCCGTCGAGTCACTGAAAAGATGGGGCAAGCGGGGATAAAGATGGGGGCATTCAGAATGATGGAGGAGAGCGCTGGCTGGACAGGTGAGTTGCTCCACTGCCTAATTCTCTGAAGAAGTCACTAGCACCACTATACACTTAGGGGAATAACTAGGGGGGCAATGTGCCCAGTTGCCCCTTTGGAAGCAATTGGCCCTGATCAGATTTGAATCTTCCAAGAATCAATTCCCCCAAAACGTCCCTGCTGGAAACATTGAAAACGGATGTGCTGTGTTTTGTAGGAATCGATTTATCTCTGAATCCATGCTGTGGAAAACAGCTGTTGTGAGAAATAAGATGCAGGGCAGTGCTGAAGTCCCGGCACTAGCCCTGAAGTCTGTTTTACAAGCATCAACGTTTTGTTTATATTTTCTCCGCATTATCCAAACTTCCTCCTTGAATGTAAAACATCCATTTACGCTCGTCGACGACGACTATCGCTGTGAAGTTTGACGGCGGCCATCGTTAGCTTCTAAAAATATGCCCAATGAATCCCTAACGAATGTGACAAGGTAGGAAGATTGCGAGCGGTCGCCCCCCTCCCTTCCTCGGCTGACTTGTGTGACCTTGAGCGCTGTAATGGCAGCTCAGATAAAATGATCATAATCGCCAGGACAGCGGGGAGAAGGGAACGGCTGGCTACATCTGTTGTATTACCGGGCTGTCTGAACAGTCAATGAAGCAGCTCCAAGCCATAAGAGCCTCGTGCAGTTCAGCTCCGGGGTCCACGTACCCGCGGCACACTCATTTATCTTTATTTACTAAAGGCTGCATTCTGTGTTTGAGGAGAGCTGACAGGCTGATGCCACGCAAGTTGGAGCCGCTGCCCAGCTGCAAGGACACCAGCGTGTGCCCTTCCAGTCATTATGCCTGCTGCAGGGGGGGCAAACAGCACAAAGCAAAAAGAGATTTTTTTTCTAGTGAACAAGCACAACACCATAAGTACAGAAATATGGCTTACAAGCTTCATTCATAGTTTAATGAATAAGTCAACATACAATGAAAATACGTTAAATCTATTCCAGACCTGGCCCCTGGACGTGCAGCATCTATACTTAACCCTACCCCCCTTCATAATCCTAAAACTAACCATCCCCTATCTATGCCTATTCCTCCTTTATCATTGCCTAACCCTAACACTCCCCTATCTAAGCCTAACACTAACCATCCCCTATTTATCCCTAACCCTAGCCTTCTCCTATCAATCTATACCTAATGCTAACCCTTCCCTATCTATGCCTAACCCTAACTCTCCCCTATCTATGCCTAACCCTAACACTCCTCCATCTATGCCTAACCCTAACACTCCCCTATCTATGCCTAGCGTACGTTAAAAAGGGGCGCTGGGAAAAAAGGGCGCCGGGTTTTTAACGATAAGCATGGATAACGTTTAAAAATGTATTGTACTGTATTTCGTTTAAAATTAATGTTTTATAAAGTTATAAATCATTAAATAATGTGCATTAAATCGGCAATTGTAAAAACGTTAATCTTTCGTTTAAATAGTGAAACTTATAATAACATTTAAAAAAAAAAATTACTAAGTAACCCTCCCTGTACCTACCCCTAACCCCTAGACCCCCCTGTTGATGCCTAAACCTAAGACCCCCCCTGTTGGTGCCTAAGTAACCCTCCCTGTACCTACCCCTAACCCCTAGACCCCCCTGTTAGTGCCTAAACCTAAGACCCCCCTGTTGGTGCCTAAACCTAAGACCCCCCTGTTAGTGCCTAAACCTAAGACCCCCCTGTTGGTGCCTAAACCTAAGACCCCCCTGTTGGTGCCTAAACCTAAGACCCCCCTGTTGGTGCCTAAACCTAAGACCCCCCTTTTGGTGCCTAAACCTAAGACCCCCTGTTGGTGCCTAAACCTAAGACCCCCCTGTTGGTGCCTAAACCTAAGACCCCCCTGTTGGTGCCTAAACCTAAGACCCCCCTGTTGGTTTTTTCGTTTAAAAATAATGTTAAAAAAAAAATGTACTGTTTTTCGTTTAAAAATAATGTTTGAAAAAAATATTGTACTGTTTTTCGTTTAAAAATAATATTTAAAAATGTATAAATCATTAAATAATGTGTAATCATGAGAAGCAGTAATAAAACATTAAGTCTCCGGGCGCCGCTTTTAAAACGTTATTTTTCTCCGGCGCCCTTTTTTCCTATCGGGCGCCCATTAAACGATATTTATTATAGGAGTGAATGGCGGCGCCCGATTTGTCCACTAGCCTCAGGCGCCCGAATTTACTGTTACCCTATGCCTAACCCTCCTTTATCTATGCCTAACCCTAACACTCCCCTATCTATGCCTAACCCTCCTTTATCTATGCCTAACCCTAACACTCCCCTATCTATGCCTAACCCTAACACTCCTCCATCTATGCCTAACCCTAACACTCCCCTATCTATGCCTAACCCTCCTTTACCTATGCCTAACCCTAACACTCCCCTATCTATGCCTAACCCTAACACTTCCCTATCTATGCCTAACCCTAACACTTCCCTATCTATGCCTAACCCTAACACTCCCCTATCTATGCCTAACCCTAACACTTCTCCATCTATGCCTAACCCTAACACTCCCCTATCTATGCCTAACCCTAACACTCCTCTATCTATGTCTAACACTAACCATCCCCTATTTATGCCTAACCCTAGTCCTCTCCTATCTATCTATACCTAATCCTAACCCTTCCCTATCTATGCCTAACCCTAACACTCCCCTATCTATGCCTAACCCTAACACTCCCCTATCTATGCCTAAACCTCCTTTATCTATGCCTAACCCTAACACTCCCCTATCTATGCCTAACCCTAACACTCCTCTATCTATGTCTAACACTAACCATCCCCTATTTATGCCTAACCCTAGTCCTCTCCTATCTATCTATACCTAATCCTAACCCTTCCCTATCTATGCCTAACCCTAACACTCCCCTATCTATGCCTAACCCTAACACTCCCCTATCTATGCCTAAACCTCCTTTATCTATGCCTAACCCTAACACTCCCCTATCTATGCCTAACCCTAACACTCCCCTAACTATGCCTAACACTAACCATCCCCTATCTATGCCTAACCCTCCTTTATCTATGCCTAACCCCAACACTTCCCTATCTATGCCTAACCCTAACATTCCCCTATCTATGCCTAACACTAACCATCCCCTAATTATGCCTAACCCTAGTCCTCTCCTATCTATCTATACCTAATCCTAACCCTCCCCTATCTATGCCTAATCCTAACTCTCCCCTATCTATGCCTAACCCTAACACTCCCCTATCTATGCCTAACCCTAACACTCCTCCATCTATGCCTAACCCTAACACTCCCCTATCTATGCCTAACCCTCCTTTATCTATGCCTAACCCTAACACTCCCCTATCTGTGCCTAACCCTAACACTCCCCTATCTATGCTTACCCCTAATCCTCCTTTATCTATACCTAACACTCCCCATGTATGCCTAACACTTTATACACCCACCTACTCCTAGCACTAGCCCCCGCCCCATCTATTACTAACACTAATGGATGCCACCATAGGAGCCCGTTAAAAAACACTGCTAATAGCAGCTATAACCGTAAATATGAGCTCTGGAGTCACCCAACAAAATAGCAGGTGCCGGGACCATCTGCTATAGCGGGCACTATTCACAGCCTCAGTTTCTATAACAGGTGGTCCCGACACTGGCTATTTTATCAGGCGACCCCAGCACCTAAATTTACTATTATAGCTGCTATTGGCAGGCAACACTATTTATGGGCTCCTATGGTGGCACCCATCAGTATTAGGTATAGAGATGGGGGGAGGCTAGTGTTAGAAGTAGGTGAGGGTGGTGTTAGGCATACATGGGGAGGGTTAGGGTTAGGCATAGATAGAGGAGGGATAGGCTTAGGTATAGATAGGGGAAGGTTAGGATTAGGTATAGATAGGGGAAGGTTAGGCTTTGGCATACACAGGGGAGAGTTAGGGCTGGCATAGATAGGATTAGAGTTAGGTAGAGATAGGGGAGGGATAGGGTTAGGTATATATAGGGGCTGGTTAGTGTTCGGAGTAGGAGGGGGTGGAGAGGGTTAGGCATAGATATGGGATGGTTATGCTTAGGCATAGATTTGGGGGGGGGGGGGGCTAGGATTACGCATAGATAGGGGAAGGTTAGGTTTAGGCATACATAGGGGAGAGTTAGGGTTAGGCATATAAAGAGTAAGGCAGAGATAGGGCAGGGTTAGGGTTAGGCATATATAGGGGCTGATTAGTGTTAGGACTAGGTGGGGGTGTTGTCAGCGTTAGGACTAGTGTGTGTGTGTGTGTGTGGGGGGGGGGGGTAGGATTAGGCATAGATAGCAGAGGGTTCAACTGTGATGTAGGATACAGTAGGTGATAGACCAATATCAGTAAAAATACAGATATTCTGCAAATATTAGTTATAGTGAATTGTAGTGGATAATTAAAATATAGGTAAAATATTCTATTATAGTTATTTCACTCTCATTTTTAATTGCATCACTTTTAAATGAAGGCCCTGACAGACAGTACTGTTATACTCGATAAAGTGCCACAAAAGAGGCTGCTGATATAGTATTTAGGGCTGCTCATCCAGATTCTGGATATCCGAACTTTTTTCAGCTATCCGACTCTGTTTCAAGATTTGTGATTTCTGTAGAAATCCGGATAGCTATCTGCAGATATTTGGGCGCATACCGCGGATATCCACGGATTTTGTAGGTATCCGGATCCGAAATACTGTAACTAAGGAGATGACATCTGGAGCCAATCAGAGGACTCCCAGCAGAAGCCCCAGCAACCTATCACAGAGGGGAACCTTGGCCAGCCCCACCTGACCTCATTGAGCCAATCAGAGGCCTCCCAGCCTAAGCCCTGGTGCCCAATCACAGAAAGTAACACTGGCCAGCCCCCCTGTATAATAAGGAAGGCTGCCATGATGAGACAGATCGTCTTGCTGAATGCTCACTGAGAGACATGCTCCAGTGCTGGTGGCCTACAAAGGCCTGTACACAGTTAGAAACCTAAAGCTGTTCAGTGATTAACCCCTTCACTACTATCACTACACTATTGTTAAATCGTTAATTAGCTTGATTGATGTCATAGTGTGACAGTTAGAGAGTGTGTGCTCCAGTACTGCTAGCCTAGGAAGGGCTGTACACAGTGATAAACCGAAAGCTGTTCAGTGACTGATTAACCCCTTCACTATCACTACACTATTGTTAAATCATTAATTAGCTTGATGTCATTTGTGTAACAGTTAGTGTGTGCTGCATGCAGCTGCTATGTGTCTGTGTGTGTGCTGTGCACAGACCAGGCCAGCTGCTGCCTGCTGGTCAGCTATTAGCCTTAGGTATAGGTTAGTTTAGGGATTAAGAATAAACATACATATATCCAGGCACATCGCCTCTACTTAGGACATTAAATAAATTTTTAGGGAAAGGGAGGTGCTGAAGGGGGTGTGGCTAGAAACAGCAAAAATCAATTAACCCTTCGCACACTCACATACAAATGTTCAAACAAATGCATTCACAGATTTACTCACCCATGCACAACTGTTATCCCTACAGCTAAATTAAAAGCCAGGGTTTTAGTTCACAGAAGAATGCATTCTTATGTTTAGTCACCTATACTGCGCAGAAGTACCCAGGTAAACATAGGTGTCCTAACTCTGGCCCTGTAACATGCATAGTGCAGACATGCAAACACATTCATTGCATCAAACCTATCAATGGATTAGGAACACACATCCTAACTTGCTCTCCTGGGAAAGACAGTGCATCTTACCAATCGCACAAGGGAGCTAACTTTATGTGTCCATGTGCACCATGCGCATACACCAGCATAAGCTGTCTGCATGCTGACAAACATACAGGGGAAGGGGGGAGTGCACCGAATTAGACCCTAGCCACAGGGGTCAATGATAAGAATAAACATACATATATCCAGGCACATCGCCCCTACTTAGGACATTAAATACATTTTTAGGGAAAGGGAGGTGCTGAAGGGGGTGTGGCTAGAAACAGCAAAAATCAATTAACCCTTCGCACACTCACATGCAAATGTTCAAACAAATGCATTCACAGATTTACTCATCCAGGCACAACTGTTATCCCTACAGCTAAATTAAAAGCCAGGGTTTTAGTTCACAGAAGAATGCATTCTTATGCTTAGTCACCTATACTGCGCAGAAGTACCCAGGTAAACATAGGTGTCCTAACTCTGGCCCTGTAACATGCATAGTGCAGACATGCAAACATGCAAACTCCCCTTTCCCCTGTATGTTTGTCAGCATGCAGACAGCTTATGCTGGTGTATGCGCATGGTGCACATGGACACATAAAGTTAGCTCCCTTGTGCGATTGGTAAGATGCACTGTCTTTCCCAGGAGAGGAAGTTAGGATGTGTGCTCCTAATCCATTGATAGGTTTGATGCAATGAATGTGTTTGCATGTCTGCACTATGCATGTTACAGGGCCAGAGTTAGGACACCTATGTTTACCTGGGTACTTCTGCGCAGTATAGGTGACTAAGCATAAGAATGCATTCTTCTGTGAACTAAAACCCTGGCTTTTAATTTAGCTGTAGGGATAACAGTTGTGCCTGGATGAGTAAATCTGTGAATGCATTTGTTTGAACATTTGCATGTGAGTGTGCGAAGGGTTAATTGATTTTTGCTGTTTCTAGCCACACCCCCTTCAGCACCTCCCTTTCCCTAAAAATTTATTTAATGTCCTAAGTAGAGGCGATGTGCCTGGATATATGTATGTTTATTCTTATCATTGACCCCTGTGGCTAGGGTCTAATTCGGTGCACTCCCCCCTTCCCCTGTATGTTTGTCAGCATGCAGACAGCTTATGCTGGTGTATGCGCATGGTGCACATGGACACATAAAGTTAGCTCCCTTGTGCGATTGGTAAGATGCACTGTCTTTCCCAGGAGAGGAAGTTAGGATGTGTGCTCCTAATCCATTGATAGGTTTGATGCAATTAATGTGTTTGCATGTCTGCACTATGCATGTTACAGGGCCAGAGTTAGGACACCTATGTTTACCTGGGTACTTCTGCGCAGTATAGGTGACTAAGCATAAGAATGCATTCTTCTGTGAACTAAAACCCTGGCTTTCAATTTAGCTGTAGGGATAACAGTTGTGCCTGGATGAGTAAATCTGTGAATGCATTTGTTTGATTATTTGCATGTGAGTGTGCGAAGGGTTAATTAGTTTAGGGATTGAGGGATAGGATTACTGTGCTATTGTGTAGTTAGTACTGTAGTACTGCAGTCAGTGCTAGTAGTTGTTAGAGTAGTAGTACCACTGTGTTAGCTTTGTACAGAACTGCTGTGCTGTGAGCAGTGCCAGTGTGACAGTTAGTGTGCACTAGTGTCTTCTCCTCTGCTGTCTGACTGTCACTCAGCACTTGCCATGTGTCACGTGGCATTTGTCACATGGCACTTGTCACGTGGCACTTGCCATGTTTCACGTGACACATGCCAAGTGCCACGTGACACTTGGCAAGTGCCACATGACACATGGCAAGTGACACGTGCCAAGTGCCACGTGCCACTTGGGAAGTGGCACGTGACACTCGGCAAGTGCCACGTGCCACGTCCGGCGTGCTCCTAGCACATGTTACACCTGCTGCTGCTGGATTGCCCTGCTCCCACCGCCAGGCCAGGGTGCCACAGGCCACTGATACCACCTATATTTAACCCAAAACACAATTGCTACATAATTTTTTTGGAGGTGTCTTGGCTGAAAACAGTCATGTCCCAGTTGTGCGGTTGGACTTTGGACACAATGTGGGCTGCACGACTGCTGTCTGGAACCTAGGCCTAATGTTAAGGGACAGACATTTTTTTTTTGGGGGGGGGGGAGATTTGAAGTCCCCACATCATCAATTAGTGTTCCCCTTTGCAAAATAATGATGATACATGCCTCATTTACCCTAAAAACCCTTTTTTAGCAATTTAAAGGGCACTTCCGGTTTTTCTATCCAGATATCCGAATCCGGCCGGATACCCCAGATACTGAGGTCAGATATCCGATTCGGATCGGAAAATTTTGAACTCGGATATCCGACCCGGATCAGATATCTGGGTATCTGGATCCGAATCGGATCCAGATAGTGAAAAGTGGTATCCGAGCAGCACTGATAGTATTATTTATTTTAAGTATTTATAGAGCGCCAACATATTACGCAGTGCTTTACAGAGTATATATTGTCTTGTCACTAACTGTCCCTCAGAGGAGCTCACAATTTCTAGTCATATGTCTATATCGTGTATGTACCATAGTCTAGGGCCAATTTGGGGGAAGCCATTTAACTTATCTGCATGTTTTGGGATGTGAAAGGAAACTGGAGTGCCCAGAGGAAACCCACTCAGACATGGGTAGAGTATACAAACTCCTTGCAGATGTTGACCTGGCTGGGATTCGAACCGGGGACCCAGCGCTGCAAGGCAAGAGCGCTAACCACTATGCCACCATGCTGCCCATCTAACAACAATAAAAATAGTCTATTCACGTTGATCCAAGTTCTCTGCTTCCCCAATCTGCCAACTTATGGGCACCTTAACTATTTGACATTCCTGGACGTGAAACTCACGTCCAGGAAGCCATGTGCGCTCCTGCGCGTCCACGCGGCCGATCGCGCGCGTGCACGCGCGCTCCCGGCCGGCGGTTTGTTAGCCAGTGAATCAGTGAATCGGGCAACGGTGCCCGATCACTAATTCCTCTCCCCCGCAGAAAAAGCGACAGCTTCTCTCGGAAGCTACGCTTTTTCTGCTTCCTATGTTGCTCTAAGCGTACGTGGTACGCTTAGAGTGACGTCACTATAAACAACTCATGGCTGCCATCTTGTGGCCAAAAAGTAAACTACATCTAAATGTTAAATAAAAATAAAAATACACATATATTTACAAAAAAAAAATACAATTTCAATCCCACCCTCCCAAAAATACCCACATAAAATGTTTAATTAAAAAAAAAAAAAAACATTACAATTAAAAAAAAAAAAAACACAAATATTTACCTAAGGGTCTAAACTTTTTAAATATCTATGTAAAGATGAAATATTTCTTTTTTTTTTTTATTATAAGCTTGTAAATAGTGATGAATGCAAAACGGAAAAAATGCACTTTTATTTCCAAATAAAATATTGTCGCCATACATTGTGATAGGGACATAATTTAAATGGTGTAATAAACGGGACAAATGGGCATATACAATACGTGGGTTTTAATTATGGAGGCATGTATTATTTTAAAACTATAATTGCCGAAAAGTGAGAAATAATGATTTGTTTCCGTTTTCTTCTTCTTCTTCTTTTTAAAATGCATTTACAGTAAAGTGGCTCTTAGTAAAATGTACCCCCCAAAGAAAGCCTAATTGGTGGCGGAAAAAACAAGATATAGATCAGTTCATTGTGATAAGTAGTAATAAAGTTATAGGCTAATGAATGGGAGGTGAACATTGTTCGGATGCATGAAGCGAAAAACGACTGAATGCGAACTGGTTAAGAAACCGCATGATTCAAATCAAAATAGTGATGTACGAAAATTTGCTGTTAGAAAAAACATCTTTTATCATCCCAACATTCTTGACACCTGGTTCATTTGGTTGTTTCATAAAAGGTTACAGAAATGAAGATAGAAGTATACAAATGAAAAAAAAAAGTTGGAAACAGAAAAAAATATATATTATTTTCAGGGATGCTCATTAGGATTCCGGATACCCGGGTAACCTGGGTATCCGACCATTTTTCCGCTATCCGGCCGGATCCGGATTCCGGATACCTGGGGCCAAATCCGGATAGCTCTATGCGGATATCTGGCCGCATAACCTGGATATCCGCGGATATCCACGGATATCCGGATCCGGGTACTGTAACTAAGGAGATGATGTCATTGAGCCAATTAGAGGGCTCCCAGCAGAAGCCCTAGCACCCAATCACAGAAGGGAACCCTGGCCAGCCCCCCTGTATAATAAGGAGGGCTGGCATGATGAGACAGATCGTCCTTGCTTGTGTGGCTGGCTGCTCACTGGCAGACTTGCTCCAGTGCTGTTGGCTTAGCAAGTGCTGTATACAGTGATAAACCTAAAGCTTTGAGTGCTAAACACCTTCACTACACTATTGTTCTATTGTTTTTTTAGCTAGCTAGCTTGTAATTGTTTGATTTCATTCACTCAGTTAGGTCCTGTCTGTGTCTGTGTGTGCTATGCAGGCCAGCAGGACAGTATTATGCGCTTTGAGTCCTATGGGAGAAAAGCGCTTTACAAATGTTATTGTATTATTGTATTGTATAGGTTAGGGAATAGGATTACTGTGTTATTGTATTGTATAGTTAGTACTGCAGTTAGTTGTTAGAGAGTAGTACTGTGTTAGCTTACTACTGATTACTGCAGTGCTGCTGTCCTGAGCATTGGCCCTTTGCACTGGCACTTGGCCCTTGGTCCTTTGCACTTGGCAGTTTGCACTTGGCCCATGGCACTTGCACTTGGACCTTTATTTTGATATTACTAAATTTACACTACCGCTAGGCTTGCTACAGTAACTGTCATTTACTGCATTTAAATGTAAACTTTTTTCCTTTGAAACTTTAAAATCAATTTTCTCAAAAACCATAAGTTCTTTTTGCAAAATGGCCCTTTGCACTTTGCATGGCCCTTTGCACTTAACCCTTTGCACTTAGCCCTTTGCACTTGGCCCTTTGTGCTTGCACTTTGCCCTTTGCGCTGGCACTTGGCCCTTTGCACTGGCACTTGGCCCTTTGCTCTGGCACTTGGCCCTTTGCGCTGGCAGCTGGCTCTTGGCCCTTTGCGCTAGCACTTGGCCCTTGGCCTTTTGCACTTGGCAGTTTGCACTTGGCCCATGGCACTTGCACTGGGCCCTTTGCACTTGGCCCTTTATTTTGATATTAATAAATTTACACTACCGCTAGGCTTGCTACAGTAACTGTCATTTACTGCATTTAAATGTAAACTTTTTTCCTTTGAAACTTTAAAATCAATTTTCTCAAAAACCATAAGTTCTTTTTGCAAAATGGCCCTTTGCACTTTGCATGGCCCTTTGCACTTAACCCTTTGCACTTAGCCCTTTGCACTTGGCCCTTTGTGCTTGCACTTTGCCCTTTGCGCTGGCACTTGGCCCTTTGCACTGGCACTTGGCCCTTTGCTCTGGCACTTGGCCCTTTGCGCTGGCAGCTGGCTCTTGGCCCTTTGCGCTAGCACTTGGCCCTTGGCCTTTTGCACTTGGCAGTTTGCACTTGGCCCATGGCACTTGCACTGGGCCCTTTGCACTTGGCCCTTTATTTTGATATTAATAAATTTACACTACCGCTAGGTTTGCTACAGTAACTGTCATTTACTACATTTAAATGTAAACTTTTTTCCTTTGAAACTTTAAAATCGATTTTCTCAAAACCTATAATGTCCTTTTGCAATTTTTTTTTCCTCTTGTACCCACATATCTCCTTAATATACCCTGCAAATTTGGTGATTCTAGCTTGTAAGGGGGCTTAGATATTTAACACGAAAAAACTCCCTGTGAAATCCTAAAGGTACTCATTGGACTTTGGGCAGCGCAGTTAGGGTACAAAAAAGTGCCACACATGTGGTATCGCCGTACTCAGGAGAAGTAGTATAATGTGTTTTGGGGTGTATTTTTACCCATACCCATGCTGAGTGGGAGAAATATCTCTGTAAATGGACAATTGTGTGTAAAAAAAAACAAATAATTGTCATTTACAGAGATATTTCTCCCACCCAGCATGGGTATGTGTAAAAATACACCCCAAAACACAATATACTACTTCTCCTGAGTACGGCAATACCACATGTGTGGCACTTTTTTGCAGCCTAACTGCGCTAAGGGGCCCAAAGTCCAATGAGCACCTTTAGGCTTTACAGGGGTGCTTACAAATTAGCACCCCCAAAATGCCAGGACAGTAAACATACCCCACAAATTACCCCATTTTGGAAAGTAGACACTTCAAGGTATTCAGAGAGGGGCATGGTGACTCCATGGCAGATTTCATTTTTTTTGTCACAAGTTAGCAGAAATGGAAACTTTTTTTTTTCTTGTCACAAAGTGTCATTTTCCGCTAACTTGTGACAAAAAATAATATCTTCTATGAACTCATTATGCCTCTCAGTGAATACTTTGGGATGTCTTCTTTCCAAAATGGGGTCATTTGGGGGGTATTTATACTATCCTGGAATTCTAGCCCCTCATGAAACATGACAGGTGGTCAGAAAAGTCATAGATGCTACAAAATGGGAAAATTCACTTTTTGCACCATAGTTTGTAAACGCTATAACTTTTACCCAAACCAATAAATATAGGCTGAATAGGTTTTTTTTTAATCAAAAACATGTTTGTCCACATTTTTCGTGCTGCATGTATACAGAAATTTTACTTTATTTGAAAAATGTCAGCACAGAAAGTTAAAAAGATCATTTTTTTTGCCAAAATTCATGTCTTTTTTGATGAATATAATAAAAAGTAAAAATCGCAGCAGCAATCAAATAGCACCAAAAGAAAGCTTTATTAGTGACAAGAAAAGGAGCCAAAATTCATTTAGGTGGTAGGTTGTATGAGCGAGCAATAAACCGTGAAAGCTGCAGTGGTCTGAATGGAAAAAAAGGGTCTGGTCCTTAAGGGGGGTAAAGCCCGCGGTCCTCAAGTGGTTAAAAAACGCAATATCTGATGCTGAAGACAGCTCAGCAAAAACAATGGACACTACTCAGTAATTCACCTACATCTACCTTACTAACTTTCACAAAGAATTAAAGAGGCCAATGCAAGTGCCGAAAGGGAAAATAGCCTCAAAGGCGTTCAGTGTGTTGCCTATTTTTCCTTCAGGCACTTTTATTGGAAGTGGACTTGGACACACAAAACGTGTTACATAGTTACATAGCGTTCCCTGTGCTAAATAAACCTTTTGTCTTCCGAGATTGTCATCATTGAGATAAGTCACCTCACCCTTTACTTTAAGTTTTTTTGTCGTTTTAACCTAGTTTTATCTACATCTGGGCACCTCTTTACCCCTTTGTGCCTACTAACCCCCACCCTAACAAGGTTGAAAGGGTCCTTCCTGACCTCACAAGGTGGATAACATTGTTAAAGCCAGTCGTTTTTTCACCAGAGAGAGTGACCGTATCCAGTCCAGGCTGGACACCCCAAGTGGAGCGGGGTTAATTGTCTCCACCTTCTTCCAGTGCTTGGTTTCCCTCCTTGCAACCCACCTTTGTGAGTAGCCTTTCTATCATTTACATTTTTGCCTTTCTAACTAAAACCTACTACGCTACCTGGGCTCCCATTGTCTCTGTGTCTTTTTCTAGGGTGTCCAGGCACCCATCTCCTCCCATTCCTAGCTTTCAGATTGATTAGTTTAAGGGGCCCGGCAGGTTAGGATTGGCACAGGCATCAATAGTGTTCATTTTAAAACGAGATGAGCCAGTAACTTGTGATCAGGGGTGGTAGAAGATTCTCATGGCGTGAGCCTTTCATCACTTGGAATTGCATCAGGCTCCTGGCTTGCAGCTCCTCTGTGTCCTGTAAAGCGTGCAACCATCTGGTTGTTAAACTGAATCCTTTAAACTCATATTTTCCATTTATTGTCATAAACACCATTAAATGTTGCTAATGCCATCATTGTTTACCTGTTTTATTATCTGAAACACTTACACTGAACTAAAATATTGCATGATGAGACAGGGTGATGTAGGTTGCAAAATCTTCCTACGTTAACTGGTATAGGGGTCTTTTAGCCCTTCGCTAGCTTACCGGTGTGAAATAGGCACATCTCCCACAGTTGGCAGTTTAGAGGTGGTGGTGGGGTGAGTTCCCTGGAGGTGAGAGGTCCAGGGCTTGCCCGCGCTTCCCTCTAGGTGTCGCATGGTGGTTTGGGGGCCCCAGTGAGTGAGAGAGACCTGGGGCCCCCGGGCTGTCATGTGGACCAGTGTTTGTGATTTTAAATTTATTTTTTGCAGCTTCTAGGATGCGGTTGACAGGTGAGTGGTTAGGGAGGGGACCGTGTGGGAGATGTGCCTACACGGGGCGTCCCTGTAAATGATGCAATTCACAATTGCGTCCAACCGAAGCCTCCCACCTGAATGCTAATCTATGTAATTCCTGCTAGGTATGGTACAGCAGGCAAAGGGTGTATGACAGTGCACCTGATTGGCTGACTAGCGTCTGCTGGCCAGATAGAGGCAGGATATTGCTCTGACTGGAAGTTAGCAATTGTGTGTGTTGCAGTTGGCATTCAGTTTAGAGGTGGTGGGGTGAGTTCCCTGGAGGTGAGAGGTCCAGGGCTTGCCCGCACTTCCCTCTAGGTGTCGCATGGTGGTTTGGGGGCCCCAGTGAGTGAGAGAGACCTGGGGCCCCTGGGCTGTCATGTGGACCAGTGTTTGTGATTTTAAATTTATTTTTTGCAGCTTCTAGGATGCGGTTGACAGGTGAGTGGTTAGGGAGGGGACCGTGTGGGAGATGTGCCTACACGGGGCGTCCCTGTAAACGACGCAATTCACGATTGCGTCCAACCGAAGCCTTCCACCTGAATGCTAATCTATGTAATTTCTGCTAGGTATGGTACAGCAGGCAAAGGGTGTATGACAGTGCACCTGATTGGCTGACTAGCGTCTGCTGGCCAGATAGAGGCAGGATATTGCTCTGACTGGACGGTGGTACATTTTGCTAAGAATTATTTTATTCTAAATCCATTTTAACAGGAAGATTAAGAAAGAAATGGAAAAAATTCATTATTTCTCAGTTTTTGGCCATTATAGTTAGAAATTAATACATGCTACCGTAATTATAACCCATGTATTTTATTTGCCCATTTGTCCTGGTTATTACACAGTTTAAATTATGTCCCTATCACAATGTATGGCGCCAATATTTTATTTGGAAATAAAGGTGCATTTTTTTCAATATGCGTCCATCACTATTTACAAGCTTATAATTTAAAAAATAGTGATATACTCTCTTGGCATGCATATTAAAAAAGTCCAAATCCTTAGGTAACTATTTATGTTTTGTTTTTGTTTTTATTGTAATTTTTTTTTATTAAAAATGTTATTTGGTTAGTTTTTGGTGTGGAAGGTAAACAGTTATTTTTAAATGTAATAATATGTGTTTATTTAATAAAAAAAAAAATGTATGTGGATGTAGTTATACTATTTGGCCACAAGATGGCCACAGTCACAAAAAAACATTTTTTTTTGTCCTGGAAGCGAATGCTCTCGCTTCCAGGAAGCATAAGGAGGACGGGAAACTTTTTTTTCAGAAAGACTGTGGCCTCTGATAAGAAGCCGTTGGTTTTTCTGCCGGGGACTTAGATCCATGAATGGGAACTATGTTCCTATTCATTGATCTCTGGGCTAAAGGAAGGAGACGGGAGCGTGAGCGGGAGCTCAAGCCATTGCACACCCGGCGCCGTGGCAGCAGGGCATGCTATCTGGACGGTATAAATCCGTACAGATAGACCTAAGTGGTTAAAGCATGTTATGTAGCCATGGCCAGAACAGTGTTCCAGGTGTGCCGTCAAGGCAGGATTTATACTTTGTGTGCCCCTAGTTGTGCCCCTAGTCCAAGTATGTTGTGGTTCCCCTTCCATGTGTAGCAGCACCCCTCCCATTCCATGTGCCGCTCCCTCTTCCATGGATATCAACTTTGTATGCTGCACAACCTACACATTGACAAGACCTGTAGGTCCACATGACCAAACCAACTAAACAACCAACTCATTTACATACTGTACACATAAGCGGAATGACGGACTGCACGACATGGCTGGATTCAAAACAAGTACAAGTCCTTAAAACAACTGCACCATATTTAGCCCAACAGTCGTGGGAGTAGATCCAATGATTGGATCGGGCAAACCGCCTGTTATCAGTTGGTCGTTTAGTCGATTGTGCACGTACACATGCCTGATTATCGTCCAACAGACTAAGGTCAGACGATGGTCAGGCAGTTTGGTTGAGCATGTGTGAGGGCCTTTAGAGCTTGGGTTACGAGTTTTGTGAACGTTGACTGATGCTTTTTGTCAGCAGGATGCTGATAAACTCAGGAAGACCTTTTGGTAAGAGCTGAAAACTACAAAAACTAATTAAAGTGGACCCGAACTTAGAACTTCCTGTCTGCTGTAAAAGATAAGCAACATCATAATAACCTTTAAAGAAAAACATTTCTTTGTTATAGATGATAGAAATCCTGCAATAAATCTGCAGTGTGTCTACTTCCTGTTTTCATTGAAGAAGACATAGGACTTGATTCACAAAGCGGTGCTAACCTACTTAGCACGTCTGAAGTCTTTAGGCGCGCTAACCAGGGGGCTAAGTAGGTTAGCACCGGTTTTCTCAATCAGATCGCACGCTAAGCACCGGGCGCAAAGTTTTGCGCGCGCAAACTCCTATGCGCGCGCAAAGTCCTATGCGCGCAAAGTCCTATAGGCTTTAATGGGCACTTCGTGCAGAATTAGCAAAAAGGAAAAAGCTCGTTTAGACGCGCTAAGGGGTTTTTCACAGGCGTGCTAACAGTTAGTACCGCTTTGTGAATCAAGCCCATAGGGTTAACAGCCTGTGTTAACAAATTAGCTGCTCTGCCTAGGCTGCCAAGATTCCTGAGCTGACACAACTGAGAGATCAAATTACACTTGTAATGATAGGGAATGAGACAGGCTAAACTATCTAAATACAGAAAGGAAGGATTTTTTTTTCTTAAGTCCTGTGAAAGAGTTCAGGTCCACTTTAATCTGTCCTGGCTGTTGTGATCCTGTAGTTTAAATATGATGCATTCGATACTGAAATTCGATATGGAAAAGATAGCGAAGGCGTCACATCGGCTATTTCCTGCGCCCTTTATAAAAATATGTACCATTCTAGGGAACTAAAGGGACACAGAAGGCGGAAACCAACCCAAGGCACTTAACCTCCCTGGCGGTAACCCCGAGCTAAGCTCGGGCTAGCTGCCAGGAGCTGAATGCAGAGCAATGGAGCGCAGGCGTTTTTGCTCACCTCCCAGGGGAACCAAATGCCGGCAGTCATTCTCCTTCATGTCCTCGGAGGGTCTGAATCACTCCATCGGCAATCTCACTACAGGGTAACAGTGCCACCAGGAGGACGGAGGAAAAATTGCAGCGCTGGATTCCAGCATGGTTAGTAAGTGCTGGGGCTGCTGCAGGCATTCTGGTGGCATGATTTTCTCCTAATTTTAGAGCCTGAAACGTGCTGGAAAGACACTAAAATCCAGAAATAATCATACCGCCGGCAGGATTAAGAGCTCAGTGTTAGCTGTGCCAGTAGGAGAGGTAATTTACACACAACAGCACCTTCCATATACTAATCTATGCAGGGGGGGCTGCTGCTCTAAAATTGTTCTTTTATTATCAGACCTATGCCAGAAACTGTGCCTGCATCTACCTTTCTCCATAAGCTGTTCCCATTGGCCAACTGTTAATATGACTACTAGTCATGTGATCTTGATGACATGATTTGTGATGCCTGAACTTCATCAACCTAGAACAGCTTTCCTACTATAGGAATAAAACTTCAAACCAGACCTCATGTATGGAGATGGAAGGATGGGAGGAGGCACCCCAAGATTACAAAAACCTTTTAAAATAAATAAATACTGTTATCTTAAAGAAAACCTGTAACTAAAAAAAATTCCCCTGTGGGGTTCCCCCCCATAGGTGGGGGAAGCCTCTGAATCCTATCGAGGCTTCCCCCGTCCTCCTGTGTCCCACGCCGGTCTCGCTGTGCCTCTCCGAACAGCGGGGATGTAAATATTTACCTTCCTGGCTCCAGCGCAGTATCGGCTCTTCACTTGGAGATAGGCGGAAATAGCCAATCACTGTCGGGCTGCTCTACTGCGCAGGCGCAAGTCTCCTTCACCTGCGTAGTAGAGCGGACCTGACGGAGACTGGTTATTTCCGCCTATCTCCATGCTGAGAGCTGCAACAGCGCCCCCACTGGAGCCAGGGAAGGTAAATATATCAAGCCTTGTCAGGCTTGGCGAGCCAGGATTGCAGGATGCTTCAGGGGAGCCAGCGCTGGATTGCCTGCAGCTACAGGGGAGGGGGAAGCCTCATTGGGACGCTGAGGTGAATACCCCCGAGGGGATGTTTGTTTTTTGTTACAGAGTCTCTTCAATTGAGGAATGGGTTTTTCAAAATTCACTTTTTTGGACAATAAAACTTATGATGTGTTTCGTCTGTCTTGCCCACTGCTTCTTCAGGTCAACTTCAAAGCATCTTAATAAGGTGCTCCAATTCTGTGCTGTTCTGCTTTAAGACACTTTAACATTTCCCTGAAGAAGTGGATGAGATCCATGAAACACATTATCACTTTTAGTGCCCAATAAATAGATTTTGCAAAACCCATTCTTTAGTTGAGATAAGACTACTTATTTTAATTTATTTTAACTTTTTTTTCCCTGGGGCTCCTTCTCCCATCCTACCATTTCCGTTCCGTAGTTACAGAGGATCTTCTAACCCTGGACTATTGCAGTGCCCCTTTAGACGGGCATTACAACTAAAGACCTGCACCACCTGCAGTTGATACAGAATGCTGTGCAAGGCTGCTAATAAGCCAACATGACATCAATTCTTTGCCCACTCCACTGGCTGCCCACAAAATGGAATATCCAATGCCTAACGCTCAAACCTTTACACAATTTAGGCCCCGGATACCTAAAGAATTTGTTGCAACTGCATCACACCTCCCACCACCTCAGATAAACAGGATACAATACTTAATCACACCCAGGGTCCTCCCAAAAATCTATGGAGCCAGAGAATTTTATCATGTTGCTCCTACCCTTTGGAACTCCTTACCTCACCCACTGAAGACAGCTCCAACTCTGGACCCTTTTAAAGTGGAACTGTAGATACATTTTAAACACACTGTTCCACTTACCTGGGGCTTCTGCAAGCCCCCAGCAGACGTCCTGTCCCACCCCGGTCCTCCACGAGCTTCCGTTCTCCCGCCGCCAGCTACTTTCGATTTTGCTGCCAGGCCACTGCACCTCCGGGAGAGCGGAGGCTCGTAGAGGACCGGCACGGGACAGGCTTACTGTTGGGGGCTTGCAGGAGCCCCAGGTAAGTGAAACAGTATGTTTAAAATGTATCTACAGTTCTGCTTTAAATCCAAACTGAAAAACCCCCTGCTTAGTCTGGCCAATAGGAACCCATTCTTTTTCCTCTGTAACACTTTCTACCTTACAACTATGTACTCATGTGAGACATACCATCTATACTCTTTTAGCCTTATGGGAGAAAAGCACTTTACAAATGTTATGGTTGTTGTTATTTTTGCCACCGGATTGCGTATAGTTTGAAGGGTCCTGCAATACCGTTTGTTTATTTAAACTTTACCCTCGCCTGATTGGTTGTTTGAAGTTAACGTTTAGTAAATAACGGTTATTGCTATTATTATAGCTTGCGGTAGCAATAAGAACAGAAGACCTGCACAAAGCTATTTGCTTAGCATATTGTATTTTGTCCCTTAGGAATGCCGAGGTGAGGGAGAGGACCAAACTGATGAATCTTTTATTGTACGTTAAATCTGGTTTTAGCACTTTTAGAGAATATCAAATATTCATCCCATTGTTACAAGTATGGCCATTACTTATTCATAAGACAATGACTTTCTATTGTGCCTCACTGTTGAATACGCCAGTCACTGTCACCGGAATGCGGGGCGAACTGTCTGTTTTCTGAGCGGTAAGCAGAAGTGCAATGATGTGCAGTTACCTGCAGCAGCCAATCAGAGGCTGTCTGTCAGGAGTCTAATTACCTTAAGCGGGAGAGAAGTAATGGCCCCTGTCAAGGGCCGGGCCGAGGCATAGGCTGGAGAGGCTCCAGCCTCAGGGCGCAGTGTAGGAGGGGGCGCAGAATTCATTCAGCTGTCGTTCTTAATTGTGTTTGAAGCAGAAAGAAATAAGAAAAGGGGATACATAGCAGTGACTGCAGGCCAGAGAACTAGATATTAAGGTGTTGGGGAGGTTGTGGGCCCTGTGGTGCCTCTTAGTCTAATAGCAATCAGTGTGTGACGGCCGGGGTGGAAGGGATGGAGGGGCGCACTTTGGTGTCTCAGCCTTGGGTGCTGGAGGACCTTGTCCCGGCTCTGCTCCTGTCTTCCTGTAGATTGTTGCGGTGTGTACATTGTTTTTATAGCAGGAGGTCAGTTTTAAATAAGCTTAAAGTGGACCTGAACTCTTGCACAGGACAGAAGGACAACATAGAGAAATGCACCGAGTATGTATTTAGAGAGTTTAGCCTGTTTAATTCCCCCTCATTTGTTTCCAATCACAAGTTGTAATTTGATCTCTCCCCTGTGTCACATGACTGCCACGGCAGAGATGGCAGATAAGCCCATTTGAAAGTAGTGATGGAAGGGATATCCCGCTACACCGTTGTAAGGGTTAAAAGGATTTCTCCAACTTTAATTAACACATCAGCGGATACACAGGAAACAGCTCACGCGTATCGGAGCTCTACATGGCTCCTTAATCATAGCTAACATCAAGCAACTAGACACAGATTTAAATAGTCAATTGCCCGCCCAAAATGGGCGTTGCTACTTTTCTTAAAGTGACAATACAAAACACATTCAAAATGGCTATGCCAGTGTGTACAAAAAGATTGAAAAAGCCCTCTAGTGGCAAGATCAGAAAAACTTCAAGAGTCATGTTACAGAGAGCACCTTTGTACAGATATATAGTATAGACATCATCATTAAAACAAATCACATCTGAGACTATACCTATGTAAGTGAATGCAAATTGGAAGGTCAAATCCAGAAAGGGAGAAGATAATGAGAGACAAATGGTAGAAAGAAGGAGGGAAGGGGGGGGGGGGAGGAGGGAAGGGCTGCCATTTGAAAGTACAGGATGTTAACAAGATATCGGCTCCCATGAAAGCAGGAAGTAGACGCACTGCAGATTTATCTCCCATTTGGCAAATCCCGGAATCTCCATTTTAAAGTGGACCAGAACTTTTGCACAGGACACAAGGAAACAAGAGAAATGCACCCTGTGTGTTTTTAGAGAAAAGCACTTGTCAAATTTTCCATCATCTTCAAGTAATCGTAAGTGTAATTTGATCTCTCAGCTGTGTCAGCACAGAAATTCGGCAGTCCTCGGCAGACACAGCTAATATGTACACACGGGATGTTAATCCTTTGTCTGCATTCATTAAACAGGAAGCAGACGCACTGCAGATTTATTGCAGGAGTTCTGTAGACTGTAACAAAGAAGTGGTTTTTTTATAGGTTGTTATGCTGTTGCTTATCTTTTAGAACAGAAAGGAAGTTCTGAGTTCAGGTCCTTTTTAAAAATGGCACTGACCCTGGGTACAGTTTCTGCTTGGGTGCTCCATGGACTGTGATCTGGGTGTGAATGTGCATGAAGAGGGCAGGGAGTGGGTGACAAGAGGGCGGGTGAATGGGCAGCAAGAGAGCAAATATGGGAGGGGAAGTGGGAGGGATGCACAGAAGAGTTCAGCCTCTTCCTCTTTCCTCATATTCGAGAATATTGTTGAACCAATAATACCCCGATTCTTTAAAGAATTTGCTGCACGTGTCCGCTGCAGAGCCCCCTGACCTGTCTGTACTGCTCTGTGCCGAATGGACCAGGTACAAGTGGGAACTGAGCCTTAACCACCCTGGCGTTCTGATTAAATCGCCAGGGTGGCTGCGGGAGGGTTTTTTTTAAATAAAAAAAAAACTATTTCATGCAGCCAACTGAAAGTTGGCTGCATGAAAGCCCACTAGAGGGCGCTCCGGAGGCGATCTTCCGATCGCCTCCGGCGCCCAGAATAAACAAGGAAGGCCGCAATGAGCGGCCTTCCTTGTTTTGCTTATATCGTCGCCATAGCGACGAGCGGAGTGACGTCATCGACGTCAGCCGCCGTCCTGACGTCAGCCGCCTCCGATCCAGCCCTTAGCGCTGGCCGGAACTTTTTGTTCCGGCTACGCTGGGCTCAGGCGGCTGGGGGGACCCTCTTTCGCCACTGCTCGCGGCGGATCGCCGCAGAGCGGCGGCGATCAGGCAGCACACGCGGCTGGCAAAGTGCCGGCTGCGTGTGCTGCTTTTTATTTGACAAAAATCGGCCCAGCAGGGCCTGAGCGGCAGCCTCTGGCGGTGTTGGACGAGCTGAGCTCGTCCAGACCGCTCAGCAGGTTAAGGTGCACTTTAACTCATTAGCATTTTTAAATTAAATTTTTAGTTTGAAATCTGCTGATGCATTCTAAACCTCTGCTGGGTGCAGCCAAACAAGCAAGTGACAGGGAGCAGTTATAGTCGCCAGTTCCAGACGGCTTCTTTTCTTCCTCCACCAGCGGCTCTGAACTTCCGACAGGTCTTCTGAGTCCCGATCAAATCCGATCCCATGATATGCCATGTGATCGGGATCCAGGAAAACATGGCAGCATTACAGCGCCACCCGGTGGTGGAAGAGGGGTGATGGAAGAGGTGGAAAAGACTTCCATCACCCGTCTTCCACTCTCGGGTGTCGCTGTAACACTGACATTTAATGTCTCCTGGATCCCAATCACATATCATGCACGGTAAGCCCTGACTCTCAAAGTTACCGGGCCAGATTGCGGAGGAACGAGGCGGCGGAGGAGGACGACGAGGAATGGATTAGTGTGAAGGGGGCTAGAGGAAGCCCCAGGAATGTATAAAAATTATTTTATCCCTTGTTATTTTTGTAAGCCAAAAACTCTGTGTCATCCCAGCTGCGACAAAGCACAGTCTCCTAAACGTACCTCTTTTTAGTTATTCACAAGAGTAATTCCGTTATTCATAATTCTGAGCCGACTTTCCAACAGGGTTGAAGAATTGCTTCCAGAGGGTGACATAATAGAAGGTGATGAAGTATTGCGCGATGATAACTTTTCCCGCGTTAACCAATAGTTGCTTCTTATGCAAAACAACAAGCTAATTACGTCGGAGTACTTCTTCTCTCTCCATGGAAACTTTTATCCTCTTAAGAAGATTAGGTACACACGCAGAGACATTCATTTTAGGCAATTAATTTGAGCCCCAGCCGAGTGCAGATAGAAAGGAGAGGACATTATCAAGACTAGATATTAACTTAATAGCTACTGATACCGACTTCATCAAAAAGCCCGTACAAAACATCAAAGAGATAGATATCTCAGTTCTAGTACATTGCTCAGCTGCATACCATCATATCTGCTTACATGGGTCATAAAGATTATTTGTACATTAGAAAGAAAGTATTCATCAAATTGACTGGAAAGGGGAAGTGTACATTTATCAATTATACAAGTACGTTTCCTCGCCGCCGCCGCCGCCGTCTTCTTACCAGAGAGCTGCTTCTTAGAGAAGATGTTCTGGAAAGAAAAAAAGGTTGGAAGAAAAGGCAACTCGGAAGGGGATGAGAAGAAAAGGAAAACATGAGTAAAATACAAAGATAGAATGATCTGTTCTGTGTCAAAGTGTAAAAAGTAAAACAGTTTTAGCATTTATTACAAATATCACAATGGAAACAACAAATAGGCTAAGGGCAATTCATTGGTTGAGAGCAAATTTAGTGTTGGGCGAACAGTGTTTGCCACTGTTCGGGTTCTGCAGAACATCACCCTGTTCGGGTGATGTTCGAGTTCGGCCGAACACCTAATGGTGTTCGGCCAAACTGTTCGGGTTCGCCCGAACTGCTCAATGGCCGGCCGAACAGGGCCCCTGTTCGGCCGAACAGGGCCCTGTTCGGCCGAATACGGCCCCCCTATGGGGTCGCAGGCATAAGATGGGAGCATGCCCCGATCGCGGAGGGGGTCGGAAATTCCCCCCACCCCCTCCGCTAGCGCTCCCCCCTCTGCCCGCTTCCCCATAAAAAAAGTTTAATGAAAGTTAAATAGTACCGGTGGCTGGCAGTGGAGTGAGGAGGAGGAGTCCGACTAGGAGAGTGACGCGTTGAGGCCGGGCAGCGGGCGGTTCAGCGGTAGTACCCTTGTGGTATTTCCGCCCTTTCTCTGACCTCACGTCCTCTACGTGATGACGCATACGAGGGTACGCATGACGCGTACCCTCGTATGCAGAGGACGTGAGGTCAGAGAAAGGGCGGAAGTACCACAAGGGTACTACCGCTGAACCGCCCGCTGCCCGGCCTCAACGCGTCACTCTCCTAGTTGGACTCCTCCTCCTCACTCCACTGCCAGCCACCGGTACTATTTAACTTTCATTAAACTTTTTTTATGGGGAAGCGGGCAGAGGGGGGAGCGCTAGCGGAGGGGGTGGTGGGAATTTCCGACCCCCCCCTGCGATCTGGGCATGCTCCCCCCTTATGCCTGCGACCCCATAGGGCCCCCAAAACCAACATGTTCGGGGGTCCCATTGACTTCCATTGAGTTCAGGGTTCGGGACGAACATGCCGAACATCTGGCCCATGTTCGGCCTGTTCGGCCCGAACCCGAACATCCAGGTGTTCGCCCAACACTAAGGGCAATCTCTCACTGGGAATTTATAATGTTCTTGGTGGAGCTGCCTTAGGTCTGCTCTCCATTGTTAACTAATTCCTCCAAAAATAAAAGAGGGTCTTCATTTTTGCTCCAAAAGAGGTGTCATGCCTTATTTTTAGGGGATGTCTCATTTTTCCATGAACAACAATTTACATTTATTCATGAACAAAAAAAAAAAAAATTCAAACACCCTCTTTCCCCAAAAATAAATCCTACCCTTAAAATAAGCCCTAGCTAGAATTTTGAGCATGCTTGAAATATAAGCCCTACCCCACAAATAAGTCCTAGCAGAAGTTAAAGAGGAAGAAGAGGACAGCAAGCAGGGACGCAGCAGTGCAGTGCCGATCAGGCACCACCGGTCCTTTCATCCCAGCACAGTAAGGTTATCAGCTGTATGCAGGGACAGGGCAGGTGCCTGATCAGTACATTGTACTGAAGGAAGAGGCGGCCAGCAAGCAGGGACGCATCTGTGAAGTGCAGCACAGGCACCGGTCCTGCCATCTCAGCACACAGCACGGTTATCGGCTATGCAGGGATGACAGGGCAAGTGCATTGCACAGGAGGAAGAGGCGGCCAGCAAGCAGGGACACAGTGGTGCAGTGCTGATCCGGCACCAGTCTTGTCGGCCAGCACACAGCAAGCTTATCAGCCGTGTGCAGGGATGTCAGGGCAGGTACCTGATCAGTACAGTAACATACTTTCAAACCCAGGAACAGCACAGTACAAAGGAGCAGGAAATGTTCTGCTGAGAGACACTTCCTGAAACATAAGACATCCTCTGAAAATTAGCCCTAGCACATGTTTTGGAGAAAAAAATTAAAGGACCACGATCGCGAAAAAAAAGTAGGCAGTTAAAATCTGACAGAACCGACAGGTTTTGGGCCAGTCCATCTCCTCATGGGGGATTCTCGGGGTTTTCATTGTTTCCCCCATGAGGAGATGGATCAGTCCAAAACCTGTCGGTTCTGTCAGATTTTAACTCCCTACTTCTTTTCGTAATAGCGTTCCTTTAAGGCACTGTCTTATTTTTGAGAAAACACAGTAGTCATGGCATCACATCCTGGAACATCATCATAACTCTCCAAACTCAGAGTTCCACCATGAATTTTGTGACTCCATTTCCTTGTTCCAAGTACAACAATCTACATTTTCCGAGCGGCCGGCACCTGCCAACCCATAAAAAATGATTGTTTTGGCTTTTGAGGGTGTTTGGTTTTGGTCTGTTTTGCTTGGTGAAGGGTCTATGTCCTGCTGCATCCTATTATCAATTGATTTTACTTTTTACAAGTATTCTATAGCTGCCTGTACACTATTTACATTGACTTTTTTATGTTCTATAGCTATAGAGGTAATTGTCCAGCGCTGCGTAATATGTTGGCGCTTTATAAATACAATAAATAAATAAATAATGAGTAGGGCTTATACAGAATACAGAATACTTTATTTCACCAAGCATGACTGGATCATGCCCGGAACTGGGTTTGATGCAAAACATAGCTCAAGTGCAAGATAGGTAGATGAATAAGTACATAGTCAAAGTTATATTTTGCGCATCCTTAAAAATCCTGGAAAATCCTGCTAGGGCTTATTTTTTGAGCAGGTCTTATTTTGGGGGGAAACATGGTTCTTAGGAGCTTGAGAACTTTCATCCTATAATGCCTGGAGGCAGCTGGACAGTGGCATTCACGAACCTGCATGGCCCGACAGGAACATGAATTTGCAAACACGGTCACCATGGTGAATTCCATCCCTACTGGCCAACTGAATTCATTTCAGAGGTCATGCTGGGTATCCTAGAATGCCCAGCATGACCTCTAGAATGCCCAGCAGTGCTAAACCTAAGCCGTGGTAAACTACTATCTCTATGAAGGTGTATAATAATGATCCAATTTCCCAAACGATCAACCTATTAACCGGGAAAACGATCAT
Source organism: Hyperolius riggenbachi (assembly GCF_040937935.1). Taxonomy (NCBI): domain Eukaryota; kingdom Metazoa; phylum Chordata; class Amphibia; order Anura; family Hyperoliidae; genus Hyperolius; species Hyperolius riggenbachi. Next base: position 656,692,881 of record NC_090646.1, read on the forward strand.
TCTGGCTTACCAATGGAGGGCAAATAATAAGCAATCTGATCAGACTAAAAGAAAATCTGATCAGACAAAATTTTGATTGCCGGAAAGATTGAAAAAAATGATAGTTCATTGTTAATTGGCACTGGAACAAATAGCCTAACTGACTATCTTTTGTTTGCACCGACTGAAAGATATAAACATTTGCAGCTGTTTTTATTTTATATATTGTTCTGTTAACACCACTTTATTTTATTTTGTCTGTGAATGACATCTTTGGGACTTCAAAGTGGACCTCACAGCACAGTAGCTAGGAGCTGTGCTCAGTAGCTCTTCACAGACTTGCCAGCTACTCTTCCTCATCTGACATGAGCAAGCATTCTGTTAAACTCTTCCCAGGTCATTGGTTACCCTGTATCACATGTTACTGAGAACACAGAAACAACTCAGACGTAGAGAGCTTAATGTCATTGAGTTCTTTGATGCCCTTTGCATTATGGAGGGCAGTCTTCCATCCTAGATACTGATCAAAGACTACCCATGGAAGATCTGTGAATGGTAGCTCAAGGATCTGTAGTTGGCAGCCAACAAATCAAAAGCCATTTTTGTTGAGTTTGATAATCTTGTTTCTGATAGAGGTTGGGAGGTGAAATTGACAGCTTTAACAGATGTTTATTTGGGATGTCTAAGGGGACCTTTTTTGAAAACATTTAAATTGATCAGTCAAACAAATTAAACTATTTAGTAAATCCACCTTGTATTGGAAAGCCTGTCCTAGACTCCATCAAACCTCAGGAAGTGTCTTGTGCTATCTGGTCCTTAGAGACCTTTAAGTTGTGAGATCGGGTCTCCATAGATTTGGCATATATCAGACTCAACCATACTGTCATTTGAGAAATTTGAAGACCAAGGAAAATGTGATTAATGTTCTCAAAGGTCCAGTTTTGATGCCAATTTCAGGGGCTTTTGGTGGTGGACATGAATCAACATCAATCAATTAACGAGTAATCTTAAACAGCAAATTCCGTTGCACTGTTTTTTGCTTTTTTCTCATGGCCATTATTAGGTTTTTTAAAAAATTGTACCACAGTAGTTCTGTGGAATGGAACCAGATAGGTAATCTTCACTAGGGATGGTCGGAAATGCCGATTTCTGATTCCTCAGAATTTACGCTTAAAGTGGTCTAACACCCAGCATTTCAACTTTTAGCAGAAATTCACTGAATGGATTAAACATGACATTTTAGTGCTGCATTTAGCTAGAAATGCTCCTCGTGCTTGCTTGTTTAGTTACAAATGTATCTATCTACAATGTAACAAACAAACACTGCTCTGAGAGAACAAAGAGGGCTTCCCCGGCAGGCTTTTCAAAGGTCTATTTGTATTCCAAATAAAGATACATTTTGTAACTAAAGATAAGAACGGATGCGGATTCCTAGTTAAATCCAACACTAAAATGTCATGTTTAACCCATTCAGTGAATTTCTGCTTAAAAAAAAAATCTGGCATAATAGTTTGTAAGCTGTAAGCAATCTTTTAAAGCAAAGTTGTAATGCTGGGTGTTAAACCGCTTTAACGCCAATACCGATTACCGCTTTCCGCGTTTTTCCGCATTCCAATGCAGATGTCCGCCAAAAATTTCCAAGAAAATGTCTGCATTCTCTGATTGGCTTATTCATTTCTAAGTATTCTAATTGGCTTCAAATTACTGAATATCGGTAATCGGAGTTTCGTGAACAAACATTCTATGATTGGATTATTATTTCAAATTTATTGTTATTATTTCCAAATACATATATTGGATTATTATTTCCGAATATAGCTAATGCCGATTTTCCGCTAAAATTTCCGCCTAAATTCTCATTCTCTGATTAGTTTATTCATTCTGAGTCTTCCACTTGGGTTAAAATCACCACATAGTAAGCGGATTTTCTGCGGAAATTAAAGCAGTTTCCGCAAAAATAAGCTCATGGCACTAGTATTTCGAACCAGAAATGGGAATTTCTGATTGAATCCGAGTGAGCATCCGTCACCTTCTCTCTTCACCTCCCCTTTCTGGGGAAAGTTATTGAAAAAGGCTTTGTAACTCCAACTTGAAGCCAGGCTCTCAAGAAACAACATCTTTAACTCTCCATGATCTGGTTTCAAAAAACATCACAGCTGTGAAACATCCCTCCTCTCACCCAGATCAGCAATAATCTGCTCATGGCAAGAGACAGAGGTCAATGTTCCATCCTGATTTTGCTCGACCTTTCAGCAGCTTTTGACAGTTGATCATGAAGTCTTGCTTAACAGGCTGCAACAGTACTGTGGCATAGATGGCTTAGTACTTCAGTGGTTTAACTCTTTCTTGGCTGGCAAAACACAAAGGGTAACCTTGGGGCCTTTTCTGTCCAGGCCTGTCCCACTAAAATATGGTGTGACCCAGGGCTCAATACTAGCCCCTCTGCTGTTCCCAAGATACATGTGACCACTTGGAAAAATCATCCAAAAGCATGGTCTGACATACCACTGCTATATTGATACACCCTACTCTACAAGAAAATGCATGCTTAGCTAAAGCTTCAGGAGTGGATGAATGATAGCTGGCTAAAACGAAATGCTGACAAAACTAAGGTTCTTGCACTGAACAGCAAAGCAGCTCCAGTCTCAGTCAGCACCACTAAGGATTGGGAGTTCAGACCTGAACAGCTCAGACTTTGCGCACAGACTGGGTGTACTAATTGATGGGGAATTAAACTTTAGGAATCAAATCTCAGCTGTTGTAAAATGTTCCTTCTGTCATCTAAGGAATATCGCAAAATGAAGCATCTAATAACTCCAGTAGATCTTCCAACTAGTGTTGGGCGAACAGTGTTCGCCACTGTTCGGGTTCTGCAGAACATCACCCTGTTCGGGTGATGTTCGGGTTCGGCCGAACACCTGATGGTGTTCGGCCAAACTGTTCGGCCATATGGCCGAACTAAGAGCGCATGGCCGAACGTTACCCGAACGTTCGGCTAGCGCTGTGATTGGCCGAACGGGTCACGTGTAGTGTTGGGCGAACATCTAGATGTTCGGGTTCGGGCCGAACATGGCCGCGATGTTCGGGTGTTCGAGCCGAACTCCGAACATAATGGAAGTCAATAGGGACCCGAACTTTCGTGCTTTGTAAAGCCTCCTTATATGCTACATACCCCAAATTTACAGGGTATATGCACCTTGGGAGTGGGTACAAGAGGAAAAAAAAATTAGCAAAAAGAGCTTATAGTTTTTGAGAAAATCGATTTTAAAGTTTCAAAGGGAAAACTGTCTTTTAAATGCGGGAAATGTCTGTTTTCTTTGCACAGGTAACATGCTTTTTGTCGGCATGCAGTCATAAATGTAATACATATAAGAGGTTCCAGGAAAAGGGACCGGTAACGCTAACCCAGCAGCAGCACACGTGATGGAACAGGAGGAGGGTGGCGCAGGAGGAGAAGGCCACGCTTTGAGACACAACAACCCAGGCCTTGCATGAGGACAAGAAGCGTGCGGATAGCAATTTGCGTTTTGTCGCCATGCAGTCATAAATGTAATACAGATGAGAGGTTCAATAAACAGGGACCGGAAACGCTAACCCATCACAGATGTTCATTGTTCATGTTACTTGGTTGGGGTCCGGGAGTGTTGCGTAGTCGTTTCCAATCCAGGATTGATTCATTTTAATTTGAGTCAGACGGTCTGCATTTTCTGTGGAGAGGCGGATACGCCGATCTGTGACAATGCCTCCGGCAGCACTGAAACAGCGTTCCGACATAACGCTGGCTGCCGGGCAAGCCAGCAACTCTATTGCATACATTGCCAGTTTGTGCCAGGTGTCTAGCTTCGATACCCAATAGTTGAAGGGTGCAGATGGATTGTTCAACACAGCTATGCCATCTGACATGTAGTCCTTGACCATCTTCTCCAGGCGATCGGTGTTGGAGGTGGATCTGCACGCTTGCTGTTCTGTGTGCTGCTGCATGGGTGTCAGAAAATTTTCCCACTCCAAGGACACTGCCGATACCATTCCCTTTTGGGCACTAGCTGCGGCTTGTGTTGTTTGCTGCCCTTCTGGTCGTCCTGGGTTTGCGGAAGTCAGTCTGTCGGCGAACAACTGGCTAGAGGAGGGGGAGGATGTCAATCTCCTCTTTAAAGTCTCCACAAGGGCCTGCTGGTATTCTTCCATTTTGACCTGTCGGACTCTTTCTTCAAGCAGTTTTGGAACATTGTGTTTGTACCGTGGATCCAGAAGGGTATAAACCCAGTAATTGGTGTTGTCCAGAATGCACACAATGCGTGGGTCGCGTTCAATGCAGTCCTAGGCCGAAGAGGTCATAGCCTAGGGTCACAAAAACCTGTTTATTTGGGCTATTTCAATGGTAGTGATGGTGACGTACATAAATCTCAGCCATGGCCGTTAGCAACGTCTGAATTTCACGAAATGTCTCATGCAGGTAGAAGACATATTGTTAGACTTGGATTCCAAAGATGGGGTCCCTACATCTCTGCAAACCAGAGTTACAGGGGTCCAAAATTGGTAAAATCCCCCATAGACTTTCATTGCCTCCCTATTTCACTTTCCAAAATCTCACATCTTTTCAAAGGGCAATGGCTCAGCAGTACCAAATTTTCTAGCATTGTAGGGACCCTTAGGGGGAACATGACTGGTGAGTTTCGGGCCCCTAGGCCAAAGAGGTCATATCCTAGGGTCACAAAAACCTGTTTATTTGGGCTATTTCAATGGTAGTGATGGTGACGTACATAAATCTCAGCTATGGCCGTTAGCAACGTCTGAATTTCACGAAATGTCTCATGCAGGTAGAAGACATATTGTTAGACTTGGATTCCAAAGATGGGGTCCCTACATCTCTGCAAACCAGAGTTACAGGGGTCCAAAATTGGTAAAATCCCCCATAGACTTTCATTGCCTCCCTATTTCACTTTCCAAAATCTCACATCTTTTCAAAGGGCAATGGCTCAGCAGTACCAAATTTTCTAGCATTGTAGGGACCCTTAGGGGGAACATGACTGGTGAGTTTTGGGCCCCTAGGCCGAAGAGGTCATAGCCTAGGGTCACAAAAACCTGTTTATTTGGGCTATTTCAATGGTAGTGATGGTGACGTACATAAATCTCAGCCATGGCCATTAGCAACGTCTGAATTTCACGAAATGTCTCATGCAGGTAGAAGACATATTGTTAGACTTGGATTCCAAAGATGGGGTCCCTACATCTCTGCAAACCAGAGTTACAGGGGTCCAAAATTGGTAAAATTCCCAATAGACTTTCATTGCCTCCCTATTTCACTTTCCAAAATCTCACATCTTTTCAAAGGGCAATGGCTCAGCAGTACCAAATTTTCTAGCATTGTAGGGATCCTTAGGGGGAACATGACTGGTGAGTTTCGGGCCCCTAGGCCAAAGAGGTCATAGCCTAGGGTCACAAAAACCTGTTTATTTGGGCTATTTCAATGGTAGTGATGGTGACGTACATAAATCTCAGCTATGGCCGTTAGCAACGTCTGAATTTCACGAAATGTCTCATGCAGGTAGAAGACATATTGTTAGACTTGGATTCCAAAGATGGGGTCCCTACATCTCTGCAAACCAGAGTTACAGGGGTCCAAATTTGGTAAAATCCCCCATAGACTTTCATTGCCTCCCTATTTCACTTTCCAAAATCTCACATCTTTTCAAAGGGCAATGGCTCAGCAGTACCAAATTTTCTAGCATTGTAGGGACCCTTAGGGGGAACATGACTGGTGAGTTTCGGGCCCCTAGGCCGAAGAGGTCATAGCCTAGGGTCACAAAGACCTGTTTATTTGGGCTATTTCAATGGTAGTGATGGTGACGTACATAAATCTCAGCTATGGCCGTTAGCAACGTCTGAATTTCACGAAATGTCTCATGCAGGTAGAAGACATATTGTTAGACTTGGATTCCAAAGATGGGGTCCCTACATCTCTGCAAACCAGAGTTACAGGGGTCCAAAATTGGTAAAATCCCCCATAGACTTTCATTGCCTCCCTATTTCACTTTCCAAAATCTCACATCTTTTCAAAGGGCAATGGCTCAGCAGTACCAAATTTTCTAGCATTGTAGGGACCCTTAGGGGGAACATGACTGGTGAGTTTCGGGCCCCTAGGCCGAAGAGGTCATAGCCTAGGGTCACAAAAACCTGTTTATTTGGGCTATTTTAATGGTAGTGATGGTGACGTACATAAATCTCAGCCATGGCCGTTAGCAACGTCTGAATTTCACGAAATGTCTCATGCAGGTAGAAGACATATTATTAGACTTGGATTCCAAAGATGGGGTCCCTACATCTCTGCAAACCAGAGTTACAGGGGTCCAAAATTGGTAAAATCCCCCATAGACTTTCATTGCCTCCCTATTTCACTTTCCAAAATCTCACATCTTTTCAAAGGGCAATGGCTCAGCAGTACCAAATTTTCTAGCATTGTAGGGGCCCTTAGGGGGAACATGACTGGTGAGTTTCGGGCCCCTAGGCCAAAGAGGTCATAGCCTAGAGTCACAAAAACCTGTTTATTTGGGCTATTTCAATGGTAGTGATGGTGACGTACATAAATCTCAGCTATGGCCGTTAGCAACGTCTGAATTTCACGAAATGTCTCATGCAGGTAGAAGACATATTGTTAGACTTGGATTCCAAAGATGGGGTCCCTACATCTCTGCAAACCAGAGTTACAGGGGTCCAAAATTGGTAAAATCCCCCATAGACTTTCATTGCCTCCCTATTTCACTTTCCAAAATCTCACATCTTTTCAAAGGGCAATGGCTCAGCAGTACCAAATTTTCTAGCATTGTAGGGACCCTTAGGGGGAACATGACTGGTGAGTTTCGGGCCCCTAGGCCAAAGAGGTCATAGCCTAGGGTCACAAAAACCTGTTTATTTGGGCTATTTCAATGGTAGTGATGGTGACGTACATAAATCTCAGCTATGGCCGTTAGCAACGTCTGAATTTCACGAAATGTCTCATGCAGGTAGAAGACATATTGTTAGACTTGGATTCCAAAGATGGGGTCCCTACATCTCTGCAAACCAGAGTTACAGGGGTCCAAAATTGGTAAAATCCCCCATAGACTTTCATTGCCTCCCTATTTCACTTTCCAAAATCTCACATCTTTTCAAAGGGCAATGGCTCAGCAGTACCAAATTTTCTAGCATTGTAGGGACCCTTAGGGGGAACATGACTGGTGAGTTTCGGGCCCCTAGGCCAAAGAGGTCATAGCCTAGGGTCACAAAAACCTGTTTATTTGGGCTATTTCAATGGTAGTGATGGTGACGTACATAAATCTCAGCTATGGCCGTTAGCAACGTCTGAATTTCACGAAATGTCTCATGCAGGTAGAAGACATATTGTTAGACTTGGATTCCAAAGATGGGGTCCCTACATCTCTGCAAACCAGAGTTACAGGGGTCCAAAATTGGTAAAATCCCCCATAGACTTTCATTGCCTCCCTATTTCACTTTCCAAAATCTCACATCTTTTCAAAGGGCAATGGCTCAGCAGTACCAAATTTTCTAGCATTGTAGGGACCCTTAGGGGGATCATGACTGGTGAGTTTTGCCACTGCTGAGCCATTGCCCTTTGAAATGGTGTGAGATTTTGGAACGGTAAATAGTAGGCCCAATGAAAGCCTATGGGGGATTTTACCAATTTTGGACCCCTGTAACTCTGGTTTGCAGAGATGTAGGGACCCCATCTTTGGAATCCAAGTCTAACAATATGTCTTCTACCTGCATGAGACATTTCGTGAAATTCAGACGTTGCTAACGGCCATAGCTGAGATTTATGTACGTCACCATCACTACCATTGAAATAGCCCAAATAAACAGGTTTTTGTGACCCTAGGCTATGACCTCTTTGGCCTAGGGGCCCGAAACTCACCAGTCATGTTCCCCCTAAGGGTCCCTACAATGCTAGAAAATTTGGTACTGCTGAGCCATTGCCCTTTGAAAAGATGTGAGATTTTGGAAAGTGAAATAGGGAGGCAATGAAAGTCTATGGGGGATTTTACCAATTTTGGACCCCTGTAACTCTGGTTTGCAGAGATGTAGGGACTAGTGTTGGGCGAACACCTGGATGTTCGGGTTCGGGCCGAACAGGCCGAACATGGGCCAGATGTTCGGCATGTTCGGCCCGAACGCCGAACTCAATGGAAGTCAATGGGACCCCCGAACATGCCCATTTTGGGGGCCCTATGGGGTCGCAGGCATAAGGGGGGAGCATGCCCCGATCGCGGGGGGGGGGGTCGGAAATTCCCCCCACCCCCTCCGCTAGCGCTCCTCCCTCTGCCCGCTTCCCCATAAAAAAAGTTTGAGGCAAGTTAAATAGTACTTGGTGGCTGGCCTGGCACTGACAGTGGAGTGAGGAGGAGGAGGAGTCCGAGTAGCAGAGTGACGCGTTGAGGCCGGGCAGCGAGCGGTTCAGCGGTAGTACCCTTGTGGTACTTCCGCCCTTTCTCTGACCTCACGTCCTCTACGTGATGACGCATACGAGGGTACGCGTGACGCGTACCCTCGTATGCAGAGGACGTGAGGTCAGAGAAAGGGCGGAAGTACCACAAGGGTACTACCGCTGAACCGCCCGCTGCCTGGCCTCAACGCGTCACTCTGCTACTCGGACTCCTCCTCCTCCTCACTCCACTGCCAGTGCCAGCCACCAAGTACTTTTTAACTTGCCTTAAACTTTTGTATGGGGAAGCGGGCAGAGGGGGGAGCGCTAGCGGAGGGGGTGGGGGGAATTTCCGACCCCCCCCCCCGCGATCGGGGCATGCTCCCCCCTTATGCCTGCGACCCCATAGGGGGGCCGTATTGCGGCATGTTCGGGCGAACAGGGCCCTGTTCGGCGGCCATTCAGTAGTTCGGGACGAACCCGAACTTAAAAGGCCGAACACCATCAGGTGTTCGGCCGAACTCGAACATCACCCGAACAGGGTGATGTTCTGCAGAACCCGAACAGTGGCGAACACTGTTCGCCCAACACTAGTAGGGACCCCATCTTTGGAATCCAAGTCTAACAATATGTCTTCTACCTGCATGAGACATTTCGTGAAATTCAGACGTTGCTAACGGCCATAGCTGAGATTTATGTACGTCACCATCACTACCATTGAAATAGCCCAAATAAACAGGTTTTTGTGACCCTAGGCTATGACCTCTTTGGCCTAGGGGCCCGAAACTCACCAGTCATGTTCCCCCTAAGGGTCCCTACAATGCTAGAAAATTTGGTACTGCTGAGCCATTGCCCTTTGAAAAGATGTGAGATTTTGGAAAGTGAAATAGGGAGGCAATGAAAGTCTATGGGGGATTTTACCAATTTTGGACCCCTGTAACTCTGGTTTGCAGAGATGTAGGGACCCCATCTTTGGAATCCAAGTCTAACAATATGTCTTCTACCTGCATGAGACATTTCGTGAAATTCAGACGTTGCTAACGGCCATGGCTGAGATTTATGTACGTCACCATCACTACCATTGAAATAGCCCAAATAAACAGGTTTTTGTGACCCTAGGCTATGACCTCTTCGGCCTAGGACTGCATTGAACGCGACCCAGGCATTGTGCGCATTCTGGACAACACCAATTACTGGGTTTATACCCTTCTGGATCCATGGTACAAACACAATGTTCCAAAACTGCTTGAAGAAAGAGTCAGACAGGTCAAAATGGAAGAATACCAGCAGGCCCTTGTGGAGACTTTAAAGAGGAGATTGACATCCTCCCCCTCCTCTAGCCAGTTGTACGCCGACAGACTGACTTCCGCAAACCCAGGACGACCAGGAGGGCAGCAAACAACACAAGCCGCAGCTAGTGCCCAAAAGGGAATGGTATCGGCAGTGTCCTTGGAGTGGGAAAATTTTCTGACACCCATGCAGCAGCACACAGAACAGCAAGCGTGCAGATCCACCTCCAACACCGATCGCCTGGAGAAGATGGTCAAGGACTACATGTCAGATGGCATAGCTGTGTTGAACAATCCATCTGCACCCTTCAACTATTGGGTATCGAAGCTAGACACCTGGCACAAACTAGCAATGTACGCAATAGAGGTGCTGGCTTGCCTGGCAGCCAGCGTTATGTCGGAACGCTGTTTTAGTGCTGCCGGAGGCATCGTCACAGATCAGTGTATCTGCCTCTCCACAGAAAATGCAGACCGTCTGACTCAAATTAAAATGAATCAATCCTGGATTGGAAACGACTACGCAACACTCCCGGACCCCAAACAAAGTAACATGAACAATGAACATCTGTGATGGGTTAGCGTTTCCGGTCCCTGTTTATTGAACCTCTCATCTGTATTAAATTTATGACTGCATGGCGACAAAACGCAAATTGCTATCCGCACGCTTCTTGTCCTCATGCAAGGCCTGGGTTGTTGTGTCTCAAAGCGTGGCCTTCTCCTCCTGCGCCACCCTCCTCCTGTTCCATCACGTGTGCTGCTGCTGGGTTAGCGTTACCGGTCCCTTTTCCATGGAACCTCTTATATGTATTACATTTATGACTGCATGGCGACAAAAAGCATGTTACCTGTGCAAAGAAAACAGACATTTCCCGCATTTAAAAGACAGTTTTCCCTTTAAAACTTTAAAATCGATTTTCTCAAAAACTATAAGCTCTTTTTGCTAAATTTTTTTTCCTCTTGTACCCACTCCCAAGGTGCACATACCCTGTAAATTTGGGGTATGTAGCATGTAAGGAGGCTTTACAAAGCACAAAAGTTCGTTTCCCCATTGACTTCCATTATGTTCGGAGTTCGGCTCGAACACCCGAACATCGCGGCCATGTTCGGCCTGTTCGGCCCGAACCCGAACATCTAGGTGTTCGCCCAACACTACTTCCATCCATAGTTCATGTCTTCATCACATTACGGCTGGACTTTTGCAAATCTCTCTATACAGGCCTTCCAAACAAAGACCTGCACTGCCTGCAACTAGTACAGGATGCTGCTGCAAGGCTGTTAACAAGCCAATCCTGCCATTGCCACATTTAATTATTTAAGTATTTATATAGCACCAACATATTACACAGCGCTGTACAGAGTATATTGTCTTGTCACTATCTGTCCCTCAGAGGGGCTCACAATCTAATCCCTACCATAGTCATATGTCTATGTATGAATCGTGTAGTGTGTGTATCGTAGTCTAGGGCCAATTTAGGGGGGGAAGCCAATGAACTTATCTGTATGTTTTTGGAATATGGGAGGAAACCGGAGTGCCCGGAGGAAACCCACACAGACAACATACAAACTCGTTGCAGATGTTGACCTGGCTGGGATTCGAACCGGGACCCAGTGCTGCAAGGCGAGAGCGTTAACCACTACGCCACCGTGCTGCCCAACATAACACCAAACCTTCGCTCGCTCCACTGGCTACTCATAAAATGGAGAATTGTTCCTAAGATCAGTTTACAGAGGCGACCACATGAAAAGCTTAGTCTTCCTGCCAGCACAGTAAATATTGGATGCCTCAGGCTTTTTTCCCCCTTAATTAATTACACTGATTACTCCTCCAAGCAGTCATGCTTATTGCAGTTATTTATGCATGTAGGAAGAGGGTAGGTACTGGGTTGTGATTAAGAAGTTTATGTAGTGAAGACTTGCTTGGTATGGTATTTAAAGTGAGATTAAACTCCATATTAACGGGGGGAAAAAAGATTTTGGAGAGGTGTTACATGAAAAAAGGAAAATTAAATTTTTTTCTGGTTTCCATCTTTACTGTTTCTCTGTGATGCCAAAAGTGACATCACTTCTGCCCTTTTCTTTTTTTCCTCAACCCAGCTTAGTGTTAATTTTCCCTTTCTACTGCCACAGCTTACTGCCCCTCCCACAGCAAACATCACCTAGACAACAAACTTCTATCACCATGTAAACTCTTCAAATGGTTAAAGGGGGGGTTCAATTACCTTTTGGTTATAGTGTTACTATCTTATCTGAAATCGGATGTTTTCTGTTATTTTCATGAGCTTGTTACTATAGTTAAAAAAAAACTTCCCGCAAGAAATTGGGGGACAAATAGGAAGATATTTTATGAAAAAAACAAATGTATAATATTTTGGGAGCCCTATTTTTTTTTTTGGGGGGGGACTCAATTTTTTTCTCTCTGGATGTTACAACTCCCTTTAAGACATGCACACCAGGTTGCAAACTGAAATCGGGAGATAATTTCTAATCACATTCAATTACAAAATATCTTGGGTGCCGCTGAAATACTAATTTCTGTTTTGTTGATTTTTTTTGTGTGTGTTTGTTTTTGTTTTTCAAGTGAAGGTGGGATTTTACTTTAAAGATGCAAATTAAATTTGCCCTTTTTTCATTTTGACACATCAACACTCAATTCTGTTTCACTTCTGTAAGTTACCCGCTCGACACCCATTTCCATAGCGCTACAAGCAGCGAACCTGCATCATCCCAGCCCGTCTAAAAAACAACATACTCACTAAATAAAGTGGAAAGCTCAGTGACAGCTTATTGCCAAAAGTGCTGAGCAGAAAACTGATTATTTTCTTATTATATGTCTGGGCTTCTTGGAAACATGACATTTTAATAAATAAAAACATCTCATGAATCAAGGCCTGTCTACCTCGCTGACCTTTTCTCCTTTCATTTACTGTCACATATTTTAGTTTTCTGGTTTGGAAAATTTGATTTTCGGAAAGTACATTGGGGCTAGGCCTTCCTCGCAGGGTGGTCATCAATTTCCGCTCACCTCTGTAACCCGTATTTCTTTATAAATTGTAGCGGCATCCTCCGCCGCAGACATTCCTTCATTATCGCGTGGTTGGCTGGTCGTAATGTCTCCTCTCTGCGTTGCAATATTTATTTCGTTGGTAATGTATGCTAGGCTCGGAGAGCTCACCGTGACCTATTTTGTTGGGTTTTTGATTAACAGCCTGTTCTGGACGGGTTATTCAGAAATATGTAAGTCATTGCTGCTCCCTTTCCGAAACTTACTGTATATTTGCAGTGTAAAAACTTTTTTTATTTATGGAGTCGGATGTCGCATAAGAGGCCTGGTTGTTACGAGTGGTCCTGGATGGCTCCCGATTGGGATGGGGAGGGGGGGGGGGGACAGGGGTGGCGTGGGAAACTGGGATTTTAAGCAGTAGTGGCTGCTTTTATTAAGGCTAGATTCACACCAGAGACTGTGAATGGTGGAACAGTTGCTGTGTTATCTTTGCTGTGTTTCTTATTTCATGTTTAATACAGCAGAAGTGCAGTGGTCATTTTTAATGGTAATTTAATCTAGGAATATGGCCAAGGCCAGACTAATTGTTGCCACAGTTTGTTTAAATGCAGACATCAAACCAACAAACGTTGATTCTGGTGATACCTTTAATGCATTGGCGTAACTAGAGATCACCGATCCCCCCTGCAAAAAATTGGATGTCCCCCCCACTGGGCCCGCTCAGTTGGTTGCCCGGCTTTGTAACTCACCTCCCTTGGGATCCAGACACCAGCAGCCATTCTTCTTCCGGTCCTTGGAGGCTCTGGATCCCTCTTGTGAGAAGACAACAGACGCCGATCTCACTATAGGGGTACCCGGTGGACAAAGAGCGAATTGCAATGCTGGATCCCAGAGAGGTGAGCAATGTGCTGGCCTGCAGCAGATCTCTCTACAGTGTGATTTTTTTCATGGTTTTAGGAACTAAAAGTGTGAGAAAAATCTGGAAGTAATCATACCGCCAGGGAGATTAAAGGACAACCAGGGTGACATGTGACATGATGAGACAGACATGGGTATGTACAGTGCCTAGCACACAAATAACTATGCTGTGTTCCTTTTTTTCCCTCTGCCTGAAAGAGTTAAACATCAGGTATGCACAGGGCCGACCCGCCCATGAGGCGGGGTGAGGCGGGTTCCTCAGGCGGCAGGAAGTGGAGGGACGGCACCAGGCATTAAGAGGAAGTGCCTGCGCCTGGTTCTTGCCGCCCTCAGGAGAGACTGGAGTGTCACTGTAACCTACCGGCTACTGCCGCCCGCCTGCCTGGCCGCCTCAAGTGCTGCAGTGAAGTCTACCGGTGAGTGACCCTGGCCTCCTGTGTGCACAGTGACGCGGCGGCGGCGCCAGCCTGGCCCCTGCCACTTGCGTGACGGCCCACGCCCACCCACCATGCCGGACTTCCGCGGCGAGCTCTGCCGCCTACTAGGCCTCTGACTGTGAGGCTGTCCTGGCTGCTCCGCTGCGCTGCCTCCGCTCCGCCTGCAGAATCCGGCGGGAACGGAAGTAACTGAAGTCACGCAGCACGCTGCCTCTGCCCGCCGCCCGCCAATGCGATGATAGTCACGGTCACTGAGTGCTGCCGCTCGTGACCGTGACAATAAAGAGCCCGCCGTTGCCCCCCGGCCTTGCCCGCCTGCTGCCCTCTGCCCGCCGGCACAAGATGGATGCTGCCTAGCTCGTGCCCGCTGGCTGGCCTGCCCTCCACCATCGTCGTCGCGGTCCGGACCCCACCATCCCTGGACCCTGGTGAGTCACTTTGCTGCGGCTCAGCAGCTGCCCCTGGCTCTGGCTGCTCTGCTCTTAGCGGTGGGGTCGGGTCGGATTCCGATTTTGTATTTTAATGTTTTGTGATTGTGACTGTAGTAGTCAGTCAGACTGACTGGTGGATGAGGTGGTGGTATATTTATTATTTGGAATGGGTGGGGAGGAGGGTAAGGGTGCCTGCTGTGGGTGGGGAGGAGGGTGATGGTGCCCATGGGTGGGGAGGATGGTGATGGTGCCTGCTGTGGGTGGGGAGGAGGGTGAGGATGGCCGTGGGTGGGGAGGAGGGTGATGGTGCCTGCTGTGGGTGGGGAGGAGGGTGAGGATGGCCGTGGGTGGGGAGGAGGGTGATGGTGCCTGCTGTGGGTGGGGAGGAGGGTGAGGATGGCTGTGGGTGGGGAGGAGGGTGATGGTGCCTGCTGTGGGTGGGGAGGAGGGTGAGGATGGCCGTGGGTGGGGAGGAGGGTGATGGTGCGCGTGGGTGGGGAGGAGGGTAAGGGTGCCTGCTGTGGGTGGGGAGGAGGGTAAGGATGGACGTGGGTGAGGAGGAGGGTGATGGTGCCTGCTGTGGGTGGGGACTGGGGAGGAGGGTGAGGATGGCCGTGGGTGGGGAGGAGGGTGATGGTGCCCATGGGTGGGGAGGAGGGTAAGGGTGCCTGCTGTGGGTGGGGAGGAGGGTGAGGATGGCTGTGGGTGGGGAGGAGGGTGATGGTTCCTGCTGTGGGTGGGGAGGAGGGTGAGGATGGCCGTGGGTGGGGAGGAGGGTGATGGTGCCTGCTGTGGGTGGGGAGGAGGGTGAGGATGGCCGTGGGTGGGGAGGAGGGTGATGATGCCTGCTGTGGGTGGGGAGGAGGGTGAGGATGGCTGTGGGTGGGGAGGAGGGTGATGGTGCCTGCTGTGGGTGGGGAGGAGGGTGAGGATGGCCGTGGGTGGGGAGGAGGGTGATGGTGCCCGTGGGTGGGGAGGAGGGTAAGGGTGCCTGCTGTGGGTGGGGAGGAGGGTAAGGATGGACGAGGGTGAGGAGGAGGGTGATGGTGCCTGCTGTGGGTGGGGAGGAGGGTGAGGATGGCCGTGGGTGGGGAGGAGGGTGATGGTGCCCATGGGTGGGGAGGAGGGTAAGGGTGCCTGCTGTGGGTGGGGAGGAGGGTGAGGATGGCTGTGGGTGGGGAGGAGGGTGATGGTGCCTGCTGTGGGTGGGGAGGAGGGTGAGGATGGCTGTGGGTGGGGAGGAGGGTGATGGTGCCTGCTATGGGTGGGGAGGAGGGTGAGGATGGCCGTGGGTGGGAAGGAGGGTGATGGTGCCTGCTGTGGGTGGGGAGGAGGGTGAGGATGGCCGTTGGTGGAAAGGAGGGTAAGGGTGCCTGCTGTGGGTGCCTGGGGCCCGGGGGGGGGGGCGCCTTCACGATCTTTGCCTCAGGCAGCAGAAAGTCCAGGACCGGCCCTGGGTATGCAAGTGACAGTTTCTGACCAGGTCGAGACCAGGTCAGACTACAGCATAACCCTCACTGATAAGTAACTAAAGCTATAAAACACTTTCCTGTCAGTAAATGGCTTCTGAATGCAGGAAGGAGATAAAAAGGTTCAATAGTTCATAGATTTGAGCTCTGGCATACTTCAATGAAAGTGTCGTTGATCACAGACAATGAAACAGTAAAAACTTAAAAACTAGATTTAAATATAAAATAAAACTGTGGTGTATCTAAAAAAAAAAAAGTCATTTTTAGGAGAAGGAGGATAAATTGTTTTCTAATCAGTTTATTTTCACCTCGGATGTCCTTTAAGATTTTAGACTGTTTACTAATTATGGTAAGAGAAAGTTATTTTTATTTATAAGACAGGTGGTAAGGGGGTTAAAATTTAGGAGGGAGAGGGGGGGGGGAGAAATATTGAAGCCCCCACATCTATTTCTTTAGATTATTAGGTTGAGCACTAGTATATGGTTCTACACATATAAGCATGCCAGTGTTATTTTCCTGCGGACAGGACGTGTAGCGGGACGAGCACATGGATGGATATTGGAGACTTGTTGCGCGCGCGCTGCATTGCTATGCCAGAGCTGTATGAAGGGACCGAGCATTGTAATTTATTGAACTGCCATTATCTGTCTGAGAAAGTGGACGTTATTTATGTGTTGGGTGAAAAAGGTTCATATTGCTCAAACCAAAACATTACAGAGTCAATAAATTTCCGACTTTTGCACCTATTCCCTGGTGGCTCCTGTCTTATTTCCTGGAGAGGATTCACAGACCTAGGAAACAAATCATGTCAGGGCTAATGCGCTATTACATTGCAGTGTCATGTCATAATTACAGGCGTCCCCCTCCAGATCTGTCCTCTTCCCACATTCTCCAGCCATGACAAGCCGGGGGTCTGTTGGCCAGCAGCTAGAAGGATAAAGCTGAATTCAGGACAGAAATATTGTTATATCCATTCAGTGGTGGACATAGGTCTATGCAGGCTGTTCACAGGGGCCATGTGCTCGCTGGGGCCCAATGCAGCTCCATCAAAGTAAGGCCCGGATTATTGTCTTTGTGTTTATTCTGAACTCCTCTGAGGACAGTCAATGACATGACTAATAATAGATAGGATATTAGAATATGATTATGGTAGGATTCGATTGTGAGCTCCTCTGAGGACAGTCAGGGCCCTTTCACACCAGAGGACTTTTTCGGCGTTTTAACGCCACAGCCGAAGTTGGCGTTTTCTAAGGTAAAATGAAAGTCCATAGACTTTCATTTTACCTTTCACATCTAACTCGGCGTTTTGGAGCGTTGCGTTTCAACGCTCCCAGGAGCTTTTTCAGGGCTGTTTACAGCCAAAGTTGGCTGTTGGCGTTTCAATGATAGTCAATGGAAAACGCCAACGTCAGCGTTTTCAAAGCGTTTTCAAAGCGTTTTACAGCTGACTTGTTCACTTATTTTTATAGAAAAAAAAAGGACGTTTTCATATGAGCTGTAAAACGCTTTGAAAACGCTTTGAAAACGCTATGTATTGGCGTTAAGCAAAAGGCTGACTTTCAGCCTGTTGTCCCGCAGCCTCTAGTGTGAAAGAGCCCTCAGTGACATGATATAACATTACATGTTATATCTACATATTTAAAATCGGATGTATGTATGTGTGCGTGTGTGTGTATGTATGTGCCGCGATCACTCGAAAACGCCTTCTTCGATTTGAATGAAACTTGGTATACAGATCCCTTACTACCTGGGATGATATGTTTTTTTGGGGGTCTCGCGTCCCCCCTGCACACCTGGGCGGAGCAGCCAATCAGATTCCACCCATTCAAGTCAGTGGAAAAAATGTAAAAGGCTGCCATTCTCACAGTAATCAACCCAGAGTCCCAACACTTGGCACAGTTGGTCACTTGGTGACCGAGGTTACAAATCCAGGGAAAGTGGGCTGAGCATAAAACAGCCAATCAAATTTCAGCCATTCATTTTAAATGGAAAAATGTAATCTGCAGCCATTCTTAGACTATATATTGCAGGGTTTTTAAATTTGACACAGTTGGTCACTGGGTGACCGAGACTAATATTCAGGAAAGTGGGTGGAGCCTACAACAGCCAATCAAAATTCACCTATTGATTTTCAAGGGGAATATTTAAACTGTTGCCATTCTTACACTGTTAATGGCAAAGGCCTGAAACCTGCTACAGTCGTTCATTTGGTCACTAGAAATCAAATTCACTAAAGGAGGTGGAATCACAAAGAGCCAATCAGATTTCTTTGCTAGGAAAATTGCTTCCATTGACACATTTTTGATGCCAGGAACCTGAAAGCTGACATACTTAGTCACTGAGTGACTGTTTGTCAAGGTTACAAAAAGTGGGGAGAGCCAAATCATATTTCACTGGGAAAATATAAACTGCAGCTGTTAATGGCAGGGTTCTCAAACTTTGCACAGTTGGTCACTGGGTGACTGGAATTAATATTCAGGAAAGTGGGTGGAGCCTACAACAGCCAATCAAAATTTGTCTGTTGATTTTCAAGGGGAATATTTAAATTGATGCCATTCTTGCACTCTTAATAGCAGATGCCTCAAACCTGGTACAATCAGTCACTGGGTGATTGGGGTACAAATTCAGAAAAAGGTGGAGCCACAAACAGCCTATCATATATGTTTAATTTCAATGGGAATATACAAATTATTGATACCAAGGACCCCAAAGCTCATAAACTTGGTAACTAAGTGACTGTATGTCAAGGTTAGAAAAAGTGGGCGGCACCAACAACAACATTTTTACATGGGAAAATATAAACTGCAACCATTCTTACACTGTTAATGGCAGCGTTCCCAAACTTGACACAGTTGGCCACTGGGTGACTTGGATCAATAGTTAGAACGTGGGTGGAGCCTACAACAGCCAATCAAAATTCACCTATTGATTTTTTAAGGGGAATACTTACATGCTACCATTCTTAGATTGTTAATGTCAGGGGCCTCAAACCTGATACAGTCATTGGGTGACTGGGGTCCAAATTCACTAAAGGGGTTGGAGCCACGAAGAGCCAATCAGATTTGTTAGATTGATTTCAGACATTCTGTTTTTGGCAGGGTTCTCAAACTTGACACAGTTGATCACTGGATGACTGAGATTAATATTCCCAGTGGGTGGAGCCTACAACAGCCATTCAAAATTCACCTATTGATTTTCAAGAGGAATATTTACATTGATGCCATTCTTACACTCTTAATGAAACAGGCCTCAAATCTGGTACAGTCAGTCACTGGGAGACTATGGTCATTCGGTGACTGGGGTTCGAATGCTACAGAGGGACAGAGCCACAAACAGCCAATCTGATTTGTTTAATTTCTATGGGAAAATACAAATTACAGGCCCGTTTCTAGGGGCCATGCAGCCCTGCGGCAGCCCTGAGCGCAGACAGTGAAAGAGCACTGTGAACTCTCCCTCCCTCTCCCCAGGGGACTGCAGAATAATTAGCTCAGGGAAGCACTGTATACAGCTACACTGACTGGCCAGGAGGAAAGGGGGGCAATCTCCCCCCAGGCCGCCTTTCATTCAGTGATTTAGGGCAAGTCTGGTGTCTGGTGTATTTGGGTTTGTTGAAAGGCAATGTGAAACTTGAAGCTAGCTGATAAAAGTGCAATCAGAGGACAGGCAAGCTGGTAAATATGCACAGCATGATGCAGAGCTTCCCTGGAGGGTCCATGGGCAAACATCTGTCTGGTCTCTCCCCATTGTTATTATGACTGCATATGTGGATAATACAAGTTGAAAAGTGTTTGACAGTCCCTAGACTCCAGGAGGGCTACTTTCTGACTTGTGTGAGAGACTGGCAGGGACAGGAGTCCTATTACAGGCAAGTAGCCTCTGTGTGATGTGCAACACAGATAAGCTCTCTGCTCCATCTCAGGCTATTCTCAATGTTTCTCCACTCCTCTCTGGGCTAGTGCACGCCAAAATCGCAATAACAATCGCTAACAATTTGTGAGTGTGATTTTGTGAAGCGATTTTCAGAGCTATTTTTTAATGAATTGCTCCAAAAAATGCTACACACTGCATGTAGCATTTTTTGGAGCAATTCATAAAAAAAAAAAAATCGCTCTGAAAATCGCTTCACAAAATCACACTCACAAATGGCTAGCGATTGCTATTGCGATTTTGGCGTGCACTAGCCCAGAGAGAGGAGGAGTGGAGAGAAATTGAGAATAGCCTGAGATGGAGTAGAGAGCTTATCTGTATTGCACATCACACAGAGGCTACTTGCCTGTAATAGGACTCCTGTCCCTGCCAGTCTCTCACACAAGTCAGAAAGTAGCCCTCCTGGAGTCTAGGGACTGTCAAAAACTTTAACTTGTATAACACCTTATCCACACAAGCAGTCATAATAACAATAGGGAGAGACCAGACAGATGTTTGCCCACGGACCCTCCAGGCAAGCTCTGCATCATGCTGTGTATATTTACCAGCTTGCCTGTCCTCTGATTGCACTTTTATCAGCTAGCCCAGTGTTGTACATTGCCTTACAACAAACCCAAATACACCAGACCTGCCCTAAATCACTGAATGAAAGGCGGCCTGGGGGGAGATTGCCCCCCTTCCCCCCTGGCCAGTCCGCCCCTGAACTATACTGGATACCTATACTGGAGGCACCTACCTGGCTAATCTATACTTGGGGCAGTTATACTGGGGCACCTATGCCTGGTTACCTATACTGGGGGGACCTATAGCCCACTACCTATACTGAGTGCAACTAGACCTAGCTAACCTATACTGCAGGCACCTATACCTGGCTCCGGCACGAGGGGGGCGCAATTTTTACACTCTCGCACTGGGTGCATTTTAGCCTAGAAACTGCCCTGACAAATTATTTATGCCAATGACCACAAAGCTCACAAACTTGGTCATTGAGTGACTGTGTGCTAGGGTTAGAAAAAGTGGGCAGAGCCAACACCAGCCAAATACGTACCCGGGCAACGCCGGGTCTTCAGCTGGTAAATACACAATAATAATATGGTAGGACATTAGACTATGACTATGGTAGAGATAAGATTGTGATGTCCTCTGGGGCCAGTCAGTGACATGACTATGTACTCTGTAATGTGCTGCAGAAGATGTCAGTGCTATATAAATAGTTAAATACATAATAATAATATGGTAAGACATTAGACTATGACTATGGTAGGATTAGATTGTGAGCTCCTCTGAGGACAGTGAGTGACATGACTATGTACTCTGTAATGTGCTGCAGAAGATGTCAGTGCTATATAAATACATAATAATAATAATATGGTAGGACATTAGACTATGACTATGGTAGAGATAAGATTGTGATGTCCTCTGAGGCCAGTCAGTGACATGACTATGTACTCTGTAATGTGCTGCAGAAGATGTCAGTGCTATATAAATAGTTAAATACATAATAATAATATGGTAAGACATTAGACTATGACTATGGTAGGATTAGATAGTGAGCTACTCTGAGGACAGTCAGTGACATGACTATGTGATCCTTAAAAAGCACCGTAGAAGAATATATCAATGCAATTTATCCACTATAATAATGTTAACCTTTAAGCATCCATGAGTAGGCTATGCGGGAGGTAAGTATGACATGTGTATTTATTTTTGTATTTTTTACTTTTAATGTTTAGTTCAGGTTCGCTTTAATGCAGCACAACTGCAAACAGACAGCACCTGCTGAGTGTTGTCAGATGGTTATTAACAATTAACACATGGCTAGGAAACATGGGAAAAGTGTCCTCGAGTCTCTAACACACAGCTGGCCCAGAAGGCCGCACGGGCCCCTCCCCATAGCCTTGTCGCTAGGATACAACAGAAGGGGCAGAATCACCATGTTTCTTTTTTTAAAAGTTTTAAAGTGAACATCATCCAAAGACTTTTAAGAACATCTACGAGAGATTCTCTCCAGACGTTTGTCTTTAACAAAAAAAAAAAAAAGCATAAAAGAAATTAATGTTACATCCAAAAAATACATATAAAGCTAGCTCATCACAAAAAAAAAAAAAAAGTACTCAGCCGAAATGTAATCTGAAATTTTAAATGGAGCCGCTGTAAGTTCATTAGGAATTTTTAGCCCGTCAGTCGTCCGGATCTTTATAGCCGGCAACATTGTAATTCTTTAGTGCTTCATTTACTTATTGCTTATTAATATAAGAAACTATTATAATGTAATGTTCAAAAGGGCATTCGGTAAGTATTGTGTAATGAGTTTAGGCCTATAACAATGCGAAGAGAGCTTCTAGCGGAACTGCTGCCACATTAAGTCGCCACACTCCATGAATTTTACTTTAGAACAATCTCTTTTGATGTCACAGATCCATTCCACGTATCCACTTGACTTATCAAGCATTGCGATTGTATCTAAATATTTGGCGAAATTACTCTTAATCTTTCGAACATATAGTTTTTTTGGATGAGCGCGTCAGGCAATTATTTTAGTCTGAAAAGTTATTATCTCTTTTTTTCTTTTTTTGAATTTTTTTACCCCCCTCCCGCTTTCATTTTTTTTAAACCTGAATGTTCCAAAAATATATCAGCCGCCATTGTCTTTCATTTGATAATTTTTTTTTCATTCTCCTCTCTCTTCCGTGAATGTTCATTCACGGGTAATAAGAGCTTTCTGTATAAATTATAATTACTCAAAGCGTTATTATCGCCGCCGTGATCTGCCTGCAGATGGGCGGAAGGCGCGAGCGATTGATGCAATTAGTCGCGGAAAATTAGAACGACAAAAGAAGCTGCTGCATGAATATGCATTTTGCAGAATATTCCGTCTTCTTGTTTTATGAGCGATACATTTGTGTTTATTTCAGCGGTTCTGCAGATGATGGTTTTAAGTTTGCGCTTTTAGAGTTGGCGACAATTCAGAATCTGTATCAAAAATATGAAATTATACCAACTCTAGAATTTTTTTGCAAACTATGGCTACACCTAACTTGCTGTCCCTGAGATGATACCCCACTTAAAGGGTACCCAAAGTGACATGTGACATGATGAGATAGACATGGGTATGTACAGTGCCCAGCACACAAATAACTAGGCTGTGTTCCTTTTTTTCTTTCTCTGTCTGAAAGAGTTAAATATCAGGTACAGTGGGTTGCAAAATTATTCGGTCCCCTTGAAGTTTTCCACATTTTGTCATATTACTGCCACAAACATGCATCAATTTTATTGGAATTCCACATGAAAGACCAACACAAGGTGGTATACACGAGAAGTGGATCGAAAATCATACATTATTCCAAACATTTTTTACAAATAAATTACTGCAAAGTGGTGTGTGCATAATTATTCGGCCCCCTTTGATCTGAGTGCAGTCAGTTGCCTATAGACATTGCCTGATGAGTGCTAATGACTAAATAGAGTGCACTTGTGTGTAATCTAATGTCAGTACAAATACAGCTGCTCTGTGAGGGCCTCAGAGGTTGTCTAAGAGAATATTGGGAGCAACAACACCGTGAAGTCCAAACAACACCCAAGACAGGTCAGGGATCAAGTTATTGAGAAATTTAAAGCAGGCTTAGGCTACAAAAAGATTTCCAAAGCCTTGAACATCCCACGGAGCACTATTCAAGTGCTCATTCAGAAATGGAAGGAGTGTGGCACAACTGTAAACCTACCAAGACAAGGCCCTCCACCTAAACTCACAGGCCGAACAAGGAGAGTGCTGATCAGAAATGCAGTCAAGAGGCCCATGGTGACTCTGGACAAGCTGCTGAGATCTACAGCTCAGGTGGGAGACTCTGTCCATAGGACCACTATTAGTCATGCACTGTACAAAGTTGGCCTTTATGGAAGAGTGGCAAGAAGAAAGGCATTGTTAACAGAAAGCATAAGAAGTCTGTTTGCAGTTTGACACAAGCCATGTGGGGGACACAGCAACCATGTGGAAGAAGGTGCACTGGTCAGATGAGACCAAAATGGAACTTTTTGGCCAAAATGCAAAACGCTATGTGTGGCGGAAAACTAACACTGCACATCACTCTGAACACACCATCCCCACTGTCAAATGTGGTGGCAGCATCATGCTCAAGGGGTGCATCTCTTCGGCAGGGACAGGGAAGCTGGTCAGAGTTGATGGGAAGATGGATGGAGCCAAATACAGGGCAAACTTGGAAAAAAAAACCTCTTGGAGACTGCAAAAGACTTGAGACTGGGGCGGAGGTTCACCTTCCAGCAGGACAACGACCCTAAACATAAAGCCAGGACAACAATGGAATGGCTTAAAACAAAACATATCTATGTGTTAGAATGGCCCAGTCAAAGTCCAGATCTAAATCCAATCGAGAATCTGTGGTAAGATCTGAAAACGGCAGTTCACAAACATTGTCCATCTAATCTGACTGAGTTTGAGCTGTTTTGCAAAGAAGAATGGGCAAGGATTTCAGTCTCTAGATGTGCAAAGCTGGTAGAGACATACCCTAAAAGACTGGCAGCTGTAATTGCAGCAAAAGGTGGTTTTACAAAGTATTGACTCAGTGGTCCGAATAATTATGCACACCCCACTTTGCAGTTATTTATTTGTAAAAAAAATGTTTGGAATGATGTATGATTTTCGATCCACTTCTCACGTGTACACCACTTTGTATTGGTCTTTCACATGGAATTCCAATAAAATTGATGCATGTTTGTGGCAGTAATGTGACAAAGTGTAGAAAACTTCAAGGAGGCCGAGTACTTTTGCAACCCACTGTATGTAAGTGGATGACTACAGTGTGACCCTCACTGATAAGAAATTCCAACTATAAAACACTTTCCTAGCAGAAAATGGCTTCTGAGAGCAGGAAAGAGATAAAAAGGGTCAATAGTTCATAGATTTTTAGCTCTGGCATACTTCAATGAATGTGTCATTGAACAAAAACAATTAAAAAGTTAAAACTTAAAAAGTAGATTTAAACATAAAATAACACTGTGGAATATCTTAAAAAGTCATTTTTAGGAGAAGGAGGATAGATACAATCATTTATTTAATTCGTTTATTTTCGCTTCGAGTGTCCTTTAAAGTGGATCTGAGCTAAGAACTTCCTCTCTGCTCAGAAAGATTAGGGACAGTGTGAAAACAATCAGGGAAAAACATTTCTTTGCTACGATGCACATAAATCTCCCCCAAAAAAGCCCTGACAATTTACTGGATGTACTTTCAGGGAGCAAAGGAATGGTTAAAGCTTCTGTCTTTCCTGTACAGCTAATGCTGAGGCGCTGTGAGTCATGCCTACTGCTCACACACTTGTTACACTCAACTGCATCTAAATAAACCAACACAGCTCAGTGCAGCTGATTTCTACAGCATTTCTATGTGGAATGAACACTTCTCAGTCTGTTCTTTGCAAGAGCTCAGGTCCACTTTAAAGAGGTACTGTAGCATAAAGGGGGAAAAAATACATCAATACATTGCAAAGTGAGAAGTTAAAAAATATAAGCGAGATGATTGGAGTTTGCCATGTAATTTGTGCATATTGTTTGAAGCCCTAATTCAGTGCCAGCTGTAAACCCTTGTACACACCTACATGGACTGTCACTCAGGCCAAGTCTGTACAGACACGTTGCTAGCCTGCAGAAGGAGGTGTACTATGAAGGTGGAGAGGGGGGGGGGGGGGGGTAGTGCCCTGTTTGAATTCAAAGGAAATATTAAGTGACGGAGAGAAAAGAAAAAAGACAGAGGCACTGGGTTGTTATTACGACAGCTGACTGTTAACCTCCTTAGCGGTAACCCCGTGTGTGACATGGGGTAAGCCGCCGGAGGGTGCCGCTCAGGCCCTGCTGGGCCGATTTACCTAATTTTTTTTTTTTGCTGGACGCAGCTAGCACATTGCTAGCTGCGGCAGCACACTGATCGCCGCCGGCCTGCGCCCGATCGCCGCTATCCGTTGCGGCGCGCGGGCCCCCCCAGACCCCGTATGCTGCCTGGCCAATCAGTGCCAGGCAGCGCCGAGGGGTGGCTCGGGACTCCCAATGACGTCCCGACATCGCTGACGCCGGTGACGTCATCCCGCCCCGTTGCCATGGCGACGGGGGAAGCCCTCCAGGAAATCCCGTTCTTTGAACGGGAATTCCTGATCGGAGATCGCCGAAGGCGATCGAAGCGGGCGGGGGGATGCCGCTGAGCAGCGGCTATCACGTAGCGAGCCCTGGGCTCGCTACATGATTTAAAAAAAAAAAAAACTAAAAAAAACTGCTGCGCTGCCCCCTGGCGGAATTTTTCATACCGCCAGGGGGGTTAAATGCACCATTGTTGATTGCCTGATGAAGCAGGAATATACCTGTGAAACGTGTTGCAACACTGTTTTTTGGAGTATGCTAATAAATCTGTGTTTTTGAAAATGGACAGTTTCATGTCTGCTTGAGGGAGCTGAGCCCACCGCTGCCTCCTTAGCAATTTTTAAGGTTTTTATTATATTTTATCCTGTTGGCGCCTCTGTTCACCTTCTGCGGAGAGAAAAGAAGTTCATTAGGAACTTCAGGCTGGATCTTTACAGCCGGCAATATTGTAATTCTTTAGTACTTCATTTACTTATTGCTTATTCATATAAGAAACTATTATATATTCCAAAAGGCAGGAAAATGTGGGTACTAGTGGCTAGTAAACGTCTTGGGCACCCTATAGGTGCTAATGCAAATATCATTAATACAGCCCCCAAAGTAGAAATGTAGGCACATGATAAATATTGTTTATAACATTAGAACATTATAATTTTTGAAATACGTTATGGTTTTTAAACTTGCTACGTTTTAAATTTATGTTATACTATTTAGTTTGTATGTACACATTTGTCATTATCAAATATGTTATCGTTTATACATTTGTAAGGATGTTTGTGCAGGGGGAATGGTTAGGGTTAGGAGTCATGAAGGCTGTTTGTTCTGGGGGGGTGGTCATGGTTAGGCACTACCAAGGGGGTCTTAGGGTTAGGCATCACCAGGGAGGTGTTAGGTTTAAGCACCACCAGTGGGAGTCTTAGGTTTAGGCACCACCAGGGGGTCTTAGGGTTAGGAACCACCAGGAGGGGTCTTAGGGTTAGGCACCACCAGGGGGGTCTTAGGTTTAGGCACCACCAGGGGGGTGGTTAGGGTTAGGCACCACCAGGGGGGTCTTAGGGTTAGGCACCACCAGGGGGGTGGTTAGGGTTAGGCACCACCAGTGGGGTCTTAGGGTTAGGCACCACCAGGGGAGGTCTTAGGGTTAGGCATCACCAGGGGGGAGGTTTTAGGGTTAGGTACCACCAGGGAGTTCTTAGGGGTTGGTACCACCAGGAGAGTCTTCGGGTTAGGTACCACCATTTAGGTCTTAGGGTTAGGTACCATCAGGGAGGTCTTAGGGTTAGGCACCACCAGGGAGTTCTTAGGGTTTGGCACCACCAGGGGGGTCTTAGGGTTAGGTACCACCATTGAGGTCTTAGGGTTAGGTACCACCAGGGAGGTCTTAGGGTTAGGTACCACCAGGGAGGTCTTATAGTTAGGTACCACCAGTGGGGGGTTTCTGTTTTGAGAGTAGGGTTAGGTTAAGCTGTATTTTTGAATAATGAAAAGGTTTTTAAAGTAAATGTATTTTCGTTTTCATTTCCCATCTGTTCTTAAACGATATTTATTGTTTACATGCTTTCAGTTTCACTTTGCGCCCAGTTGAAAATGATCTTTAGCGTTTATTATGATTTTGTCTTCCACCCACGCCTCTATTTCATGCACGCCATTCGGTAAGTATTGTGTAATGAGTTTAGCTTGTACATTATTGCACCTTTTACACTGTGGCATTGCGATAAGCTATTTCAAGAGGCCGCTAAGTCAATGTAAGTCTATGTAGACTGGCACACTTAATGCGAAGCGATGTGGTGCTATGGAAGCAGTCAAATCATTGCAATGCCTTTGCAAAGTCAACAGTGCATTGACGCATGATCTGTGCCTACCGCACGGATTATACAGCATACAAGTCTATGACGACATACTGTAGTCAAGTGTAAACAGCAGAGCACGGTGCCATTTGTAGCAATCACCCCTGCAAGCCTCGCCATCGCAGGGGGGCCCAGAGGCTTTGGGAGCCCCTCCTCCTCCCTCCCCCCAACCACAAGTGCAGCCTATTAGCAAGAAACCCTCCCTGTTTGTTCACAAAAATCACGTGCAGGAGGGTGTGAAATTTTTCCCTTCTTCCAAACACTGCTTCACAGCAGAACACTCTCTGCTGCCATTGGCCAGCTCCTGATCATGTGCCACCCCCATGGTGGTCGGAGACCAAGGGGGCACCATGCTATCATTTTTGCAGGGGGGCCCTATTAAGTCTAGTTACGCCCCTGCACGGTGCTGTGCCGCACACATGCGCAGACTGTTGGGAATTCCAGTGACGTATTTCCTGTCCAGCGGTAAATACATCACTGAGTGGGGGGCGGGACAATGCATATGACTTTGTCGGTGCACTCTACCACAGGGTAATGTAAAAGCGACTTTGGTGTAGTGCACTTCTTCTGCTGCAGGCCATCCGGCCTTGGGAGATTCATACCTCACAAGTATAACAGGAAGTCGCGTCAGAGGCTAACGAGAGGAACGCAGGCTGGAGTGCACGGAAGGTATGTATCTCTTGGCTGCTCGCCGCTGCCCACGGACACAGTTAAGCTGGAGGGGAGCGCAGAGGGGAGAGCCCCGAGGTGAGGGAGAGGGGCGGAACTTCCCCTCTCCCCGCCGACTGTGGCCAAGGCTTTCCCCTCATGCTGCCACCCCTCCAGCCCCCACAAAACGGCCTCGAGCGGGCCCCAGGGAGGGGGGGTGGGCCCACTCTGAAATTATGCAGGGGGGCCCGGTGGGGCCTAGTTACGCCCCTGTAAGTAATAATGTCTGTCTACAAATTACAAGTTTCCAAAGTGTAGTTTATCTTGCTCTGAAACCTGCCATTGTGTTTTAATTAAACGGCTTTTTATTATATAATTACATCTTCTAATTAGCTGTTCTGAGCTGTTTGTGTGCTTGTAACGATCTGCTCAGCGGACTGCACGGGCAGACAGCTGTTTGTCCATTCCTTAAGTCTGAGGGCTGCAGGTCTCTGGAAAAGAGACCTGCCTGTGCTTTGCAAGTATCAGACCTGCTCTGCTGCTGAGCAATTTGCATACACTTGTCATGCAAACGGCCTAGCTGCCTCCTTTGAAGGCTTGCAGTATAAATACCATGTGATCCCAGAGTCCTTTGCTGCTCATAGAGGTTTGTTCCTGCTGGACTCACCTGGAGTGTCAGCCACTACTATCTTAGTATAGTTAATTCTTGGGTAGTGCTCCTTGCATTCCTAGTTAGTGCAGTCAGTTTGTGTATATTTGTACTGCCTATTCTGTCCTGTCTTGTCTGTCACGATTGCGCTGTCGCCAGCGGCGGTTGATAGCGAATCGCTCTGTCTTGTTTGGATCGCACTAGCCTCTAGCGGTAGCGGCTGTGGATCCTTCTGATCTGAGTTCCTGGAGTGTAAGCTGGAGCAGCGGTTGCTACCGGCTACCTCATCTGTCTGTCTTGTTTGGATCGCACTAGCCTCTAGCGGTAGCGGCTGTGGATCCTTCTGATCTGAGTTCCTGGAGTGTAAGCTGGAGCAGCGGTTGTTACTGGCTACCTCATTTGTCTGTCTTGTCTGTTTGTGCTCATTTGTGTTACTTGTGGCTAGTTAGGGTGGCGGGCTTGTCTCTGTTGCGCTTTTCGTGCCGAGACCGCGCTGTAAACGTGTTCGCTGTTGCGAATGAGTGCGGTGTTCACGTTTAGCTAGCGTTTGTTATTTTCCTTATCTTTTATTGTTGTTTGCTGTGCCTTTGCTACTCTCGTGCTCTGTCCTGCTCAGTCTGGTGTCACTATTTGGCAATCGCCATTCTTGCGATTGCATTCCCACTTCGTTTCCACCGCTGTGTGTTCACCGTCGCTGGGTGGCGACTAGTTTGGTGGACACACATTGATTCTGTCTCTATGCTCTCTCTCTTTGGGGGCTATCTTGCCTTGTGTTGCTTCTCTTCGTACAATTTCCATCTGGCATTTGTGGCAGCACAGAGGGTTTATTCCTCTGCACTCCACAGCTCCATCTGCCGGTGGGAATTCCCCTCTACTGGTGCTTGCACCAAAAGCTGGGTTCTAGTATCTTGACACGATTATGGAGGACTTCCGCAGCGTCAGCGCACATCTTGTGCACTGACCACGGAGATATCCCACAATCGTTACAGTGCTTGAAGCACAGACAGCTTCACAGAGAGCTCCTTTTCACTCGTTACACTGTGTTTACACACATGTATCATCATTGGAATGCAAACAAAGATACTGTTATCTCCAGTTTGGATGCGGATGTGAAGCCGAATAGTAGGACAAAGTACTTTGTTTAACCATTTCAGTGATGTTCTACTAAAAAAAAGAACTCTGGGATAGTAGCTTTCAAGCTGTGAGGAATCTTTTAGAGCAAAGTAGAAATGCTGACTTTCAGACCACTTTTTAAGGCTGTTTTTTTATACCTGTCCAATGCGTTTACTGTACAATGCCCCGCCCCATGGCACCGCACCGCAGCGTACAAAATGTCATTTATATGACCCTGCGACAGAGTGCGCTAACCGGGTCATATGCATAGCATTTGTAGTTTACCTGTCTCGGCTGCTGTGCTGGAGCTGCTTGCCTGTCTTCATTCCACTTCCTGTGTGACCCGACGCATGTTAAATATGATGTGTCGGGTTACACAGGAAGTGGAATCAAGACCGGCAAGTGGCTCCAGCACAGCAGCCGAGACAGGTAAACTACAAATGCTGCTGTCATGCTGGGGCCCCGCTTGCGGATATATTTGTTAGCGCAGATAAATTGGGGGGAGGTCGGAGCTCTGGCAGCGGGAAGAAGGGGGAGAACTCGGCTCGGCATCTGGGCAGTGAAATTTTTCTGAGGAATGGGGGCCCCAGGTTACCTTTGCCCTGGGGCCCCATCGAGGTTTAAACCGGTCCTACTCTTTGGTAGAGATGGCCTGAACCTCCGATTTTTGGTTCCGGCGCCGCAAACGCAAACTTCCGCGAAAGTTCATTTCGCGCAAACTTTCGCAAACCGCAATAGATTTCAATCGGGAGGCGAACTTTGCAAACTAGAAACATTTATGCTGGTCACAAAAGTGATGGAAAAGATGTTTTAACGGGTCTAACACCTGGAGGGGGGCATGGCGGAGTGGGATACACGCCAAAAGTCCCGGGGAAAAAATCTGGATTTGACGCAAAGCAGCGTTTTATGGGCAGAAATCACATTGAATGCTAAATTGCAGGCCTAAAGTGCTTTAAAACATCTTGCATGTGTATACATCAATCAGGGAGTGTAACTAGAGTACTGCTTCACAGTGCTGCTCAGATACCACTTTTCACTATCTGGATCTCATTCGGATCCGGATACCCAGATATCCGATCTGGGTCGGATATCCGAGTTCAAAATTTTCCAATCCGGATCCAAATTGGATAACCGACCTCAGTATCCGGGGTATCCGGCCGGATTCGGATAGCTGGATAGAAAAAACGGAAGTGCCCTTTAAATAGCTTTAAAAGGGGTTTTGAGGGTAAATGAGGGATGTATCATCATTATTTTGCAAAGGGGAACACTAATTGATGATGTGGGGACTTCAAATCCCCCCCCCCAAAAAAAAATGGCTGTCAATTAACATTAGGCCTAGGTTCCAGACAGCGGTCGTGCAGCCCACATTGTGTCCAAAGTCCAACCACACAACTGGGACATGACAGTTTTCAGCCAAGACACCTCCAAAAAATTATGCAGCAATTGTGTTTTGGGTTAAATATAGGTGGTATCAGTGGCCTGTGGCACCCGGGCCTGGCGGTGGGAGCTGCACAGGCAGCAGGAGCAGGGCAATGCAGCAGCAGCAGGTGTAATGTGTGCCAGGAGCATCCCGGACGTGGCACGTGGCACTTGCCAAGTCTCACTTGGCACGTGTCACTTGGCACGTGTCACGTGGCACTTGGCAGGTGTCACGTGGCCTTAAAAATTCAGGAGTCCACCTGGAGTCCTGGACCTTGTTGGTGGTGGCGGAGAAGGCAGTCAAGCGGCCTGCAGGCAGAGGTGCTGTGTGGAGAGCCACTTAGTCTTGGAGCAGGCAGTCACACGGCGTGCAGGCAGAGATGCTGTGTGGCAGTAGCCCTCCGGGATCCATGCCTCATTCATTTTGATAAAGGTGAGGTACTGAACACTCTTGTGACTTAGGCGACTTCTCTTCTCAGTGACAATGCCTCCAGCTGCACTGAAGGTCCTTTCTGACAGGACGCTTGAGGCAGGGCAAGACAGAAGTTGGATGGCAAATTGGCACAGCTCTGGCCACAGGTCAAGCCTGCACACCCAGTAGTCCAAGGGTTCATTGCTGCTCACAGTGTCTACATCCACACTTAAGGCCAGGTAGTCGACTACCTGCCAGTCCAGGCATTGGTGGAGGATGGATCCGGAAGGGCTAAGGTGAGGCGTTGGACTAAAGAATGTCCGCAGGTCTGACATCACCATGACATCACTGGAGCGTCCTGTCCTTGCCTGTGTGGACATGGGAGAAGGATTACTGGCAGTGGTACCTTTATTGCATTGTGCTGTGACATCACCCTTAAATGCATTGTAAAGCATAGTTGCCAGCTTGTTCTGCAAGTGCTGCATCCTTTCTGCCTTCAGGTGAGTGGTAACATGTCCGCCACTTTGTGCCTATACCGAGGGTCTAGTAGCAGCCAATTCCCCTTGAGTTTTTTTATACAGGGACCTCCAACAGGCTGGACAGCATGAAAGACGCCATCTGCACAAAGTTGGATCCAGACGTACTATCCATCTCCTCCTGCTCTTCCTCATTGACGTCAGGTAAGTCCTCCTCCTCCCCCCAGCCACAAACAATACGTTGGGAACGTTGAGCAGCACAAGCCCCCTGCGACGCCAGCTGTGGCTGCGGTTGTTCTTCTGCCACCGCCTCCTCCTCCAAAGAAACACCTTCCTCATAATCTGAGTCTGACTCCTCTTCCCCACACGACTCTTCCTCCTCCTCCCCCCTCTGTGCTGCTGCAGGTGTTGAGGAAACATCTGGTTCTGATGAGAATTGATCCACAACGCTTCCTCCTGTAACTGTTCCTGTTCATGCTCCTCCACAGCTTGATCCACCACTCTACGCACGGCATGCTCCAGGAAGTATGCGTACGGGATCAAGTCGCTGATGGTGCCTTCACTGCGACTCACCAGGTTGGTCACCTCCTCAATCGGCCGCATGAGCCTGCATTCATTTTGCATGAGTGTCCAGTTGTTGGGTCAGAACATCCCCATCTCCCCAGAGTGTGTCCTTCTACTGTAATTGTAGAGGTACTGGGTGACGGCTTTCTCCTGTTCTAGCAGGTGAGAGAACATAAGGAGGGTCGAATTTCACCGAGTCGGGCTATCGCAAATGAGGTGTCTCGCCGGCATCTTGTTTCTCCGCTGAATGTCAGCAAAGTGTGCCGCGTAAGACTGCCTGAAATGCCCACACAACTTCCTGGCCTGCTTCAGGACGTCCTCTGAGCCTGGGTACTTTGACACAAATCTTTAAATGACTAGATTCAGCACATGTGCCATGCAGGGTACATGTGTCAGCTTTCCCAAATTCAAAGCGGAAATGAGATTGCTGCCGTTGTCACACACTACGTTGTTGATCTCCAGCTGGTGTGGGGTCAGCCACTGATCCACCTGTTTGTTAAGAGCAGCCAGGAGAGTTGCTCCAGTGTGACTCTCCACTTTGAGGCAAGACATGTCTAAGATGGCATGACACCGTCGTACCTGGCATGCAGCATAGGCCCTGGGGACCTGGGTCTGTGTAGCTAGAGAGGAGATGGCAGCACCAGTAGAGTTGAACTGCCACTCAGCCAAGGAGGAGGAGGAGGATGACAGCGAAGAGGATGTAGCAGGAGGAAAGGAGGTGGCAGGAGGCCTGCCTGCAAGCTGTGGAGGTGTCCCAAGTTGGTCCACTGCACAGCCACGTACTCCCTTCTTGCCATCGGTCACCAGGTTGACCCAATGGGCTGTGTAAGTAATGTACCTGCCCTGACCGTGCTTGGCAGACCAGGCATCTGTGGTCAGGTGGACCCTTGACCGAACGCTGTGTGCCAGAGATGACACCACTTGCCTCTCAACTTCACGGTACAGTTTGGGTATCACCTTTTTAGAGAAATAATGGTGGCCTGGTATCTTCCACTGCGGTCTCCCAATGGCCACACATTTACGGAAGGCCGCAGAGTCCACCAGCTGGTACTGTGATAGCTGGCGAGCTAACAGTCCCGCCAAGCCAGCTATCAGACAAGGGGGGGACTGGCAGAAATTGGCTTCTTCCGCTCAAAGATTTCCTTCACAGACACCTGGCTGCTGTGGGCAAAGGAGCAGGAACCGCTCAAGGTCAGAGGCAGAGTGAAGGAGGGTGGCTGTGAAGGTGCAAAGGAGAAAGCGGCTGAAGATGCTGCACCTTAGGGAGGAAGAGGAGAAGGAGGGTGGCTTTGCTTTTGTGTGCTGCTTTTGCTCAGGTGCTCTTCCCATTGCAATTTGTGCCTTTTCTGCAGGTGCCTTCGTAAGGCAGTTGTCCCTACATTAGTGTTGGCCTTTCCACGGCTTAATTTTTAGAGGCAGAAAGAACAGATGTCATTGCTCTGGTCTGAGGCAGACACATTAAATATGTCCAAACCGCTGAGCCGCCCTGGGGTGATGGCACTATGGTGGCATCAGCAGCTGACGT
This sequence comes from Hyperolius riggenbachi, assembly GCF_040937935.1. Classification (NCBI taxonomy): domain Eukaryota; kingdom Metazoa; phylum Chordata; class Amphibia; order Anura; family Hyperoliidae; genus Hyperolius; species Hyperolius riggenbachi. The sequence goes on from NC_090646.1 coordinate 656,727,542, forward strand.
TGAAGGGCATGTTGGCTGGCTGTACATAGGTGGTGATACATGGCGCCGGACACTGCCACCAGCTGTTTCTGACGGCGAGCTCCCCCTGCTTCTTTCAGCAACTCGTCTTCTCCTACTCCTCTCTGACTCCCCCTCTGAACTGTTCCCTTTGGTCATCGTTTCTCTTAGGAACCCACGTGGCATCCATATCATCGTCATCATCATAATCATCCTGCCCAGCTTCGCTTGCCTCAGACACCTCATAAACTGCGCCAACAGCAGGTACTTCATCATCCTCCTCCTCACACGTTACGTCCATAGTGTCGATGCCTAACTCAGACATACAGTATGAGGTGGTGTAACTTGCTTAGCGCCTTCATCTTGTTGTAACAATAATGGCTGTGCATCAGTGATTTCACCACCAAATAACTCCTGCGAAGTGTCAAATGCAGCGGATGTGGTGCTTGTCGTAGCGCTGGTGGCTGCGGAAGATGAGGTGTTCTGTGTTAAATAGTCAACCACATCCTGACAATCTTGAGAGTTGATGGGATGTGCCTTCTTCTGAGCACTGTACTTTGGGCCAGGGCCGCACGAAATCACATCAGCACGGCCTCGCACAGACCTGCCGGTTAGCCTTCCTCTGGGTCTACCTCTACCTCTGCCTCTACCTGTTTTGTCTGTTTCCTCCATATCGGGGGGGGGGGGGGAGGGGGAGATGAAGTGAAAGGTATGCACTGACTTGACTAATACAATGTGCAGTCACACAAGTGCAGTTAACAGGTATGCACGGAGTGGTATATCACACTGCGTGCGCTCACGTAGGTAGGTGGGTGCACTGAACAACGGGTAGGTATATGCAGTGATGGGTATTACAATGTGCACCTGTCACACACAGACAGGTACCGGACAGGCACAGTGACACTGCGTGCGCTCACATAGGTTGGTGCGTACACTGAATGAAGTGAACAACAAGTAGGTATATGCAGTGATGTGTAATACAATGTGCACCTGTCACCAGGCATGCTCAAATCCGAATTCGGGAGATACCTGGATAGTTCTATCCGGATATCTCCCAGAAAAGCATTGCGGGGGGAGGGCGGGGGGTCAGTCTCACCTGACTGACGTCTTCTTGCTCCGTCCCTCGACTAGTGTTGGGCGAACACCTGGATATTCGGGTTCGCGAACGTTCGCCGAACATGGCTGCGATGTTCGGGTGTTCGCGCCGAACTCCGAACATAATGGAAGTCAATGGGGACCCGAACTTTCATGCTTTGTAAAGCTTCCTTACATGCTACATACCCCAAATTTGCAGGGTATGTGCACCTTGGGAGTGGGTACAAGAGGAAAAAAAATATTTGAAAAAGAGCTTATAGTTTTTGAGAAAATTGATTGTAAAGTTTCAAAGGAAAAAATGTCTTTTAAATGCGGAAAATGTCATTTTTCTTTGCACAGGTAACATGCTTTTTGTCGCCATGCAGTCATAAATGTAATACAGATAAGAGGTTCCAGGAAAAGGGACCGGTAACGCTAACCCAGCAGCAGCACACGTGATGGAACAGGAGGAGGGTGGCGCAGGAGGAGAAGGCCACGCTTTGAGACACAACAACCCAGGCCTTGCATGAGGACAAGAAGCATGCGGATAGCAATGCATTTTGTCGCCATGCAGTCATAAATGTAATACAGATGAGAGGTTCAATAAACAGGGACCGGAAACGCTAACCCATCACAGATGTTCATTGTTCATGTTACTTGGTTGGGGTCCGGGAGTGTTGCGTAGTCGTTTCCAATCCAGGATTGATTCATTTTAATTTGAGTCAGACGGTCTGCATTTTCTGTGGAGAGGCGGATACGCCGATCTGTGACGATGCCTCCGGCAGCACTGAAACAGCGTTCCGACATAACGCTGGCTGCCGGGCAAGCCAGCACCTCTATTGCGTACATTGCCAGTTCGTGCCAGGTGTCTAGCTTCGATACCCAATAGTTGAAGGGTGCAGATGGATTGTTCAACACAGCTACGCCATCTGACATGTAGTCCTTGACCATCTTCTCCAGGCAATCGGTGTTGGAGGTGGATCTGCATGCTTGCTGTTCTGTGTGCTGCTGCATGGGTGTCATAAAATTTTCCCACTCCAAGGACACTGCCGATACCATTCCCTTTTGGGCACTAGCTGCGGCTTGTGTTGTTTGCTGCCCTCCTGGTCGTCCTGGGTTTGCGGAAGTCAGTCTGTCGGCGTACAACTGGCTAGAGGAGGGGGAGGATGTCAATCTCCTCTCTAAAGTCTCCACAAGGGCCTGCTGGTATTCTTCCATTTTGACCTGTCTGACTCTTTCTTCAAGCAGTTTTGGAACATTGTGTTTGTACCGTGGATCCAGAAGGGTATAAAACAAGTAATTGGTGTTGTCCAGAATGCGCACAATGCGTGGGTCGCGTTCAATGCAGTCTAGCATGAATTGAGCCATGTGTGCCAGAGTCCTGCCAGAATCCTCATCATCCTCTTGTGAGCGTTGTGATAGTTGTGATGCATCATAGTCATCACCTTCTTCCTGGTCTGCTTCTGCTGACCATTCGCGCTGAATTGTGGAAGTCCAACGTGCACCGCTCTGGCCCTCGTCAGTGGTGGCATGAAATTCCTGCTCCAACACCAGCTGTTCCTCCTCCTCTTCTTCGTCATAGCTGCTGGGGCCAGCGTTTCCTGAGGCAGATGGCCTGATGTTGGTATCATCACGCTGATCGTTTTCTCCTTCAGATTCCCCCAGTTGCATCATGACAGCTGTTTCCTTGATTTTCAACATTGACTTCTTCAGTAAACACAGCAGTGGTATGGTAATGCTGACTGAAGAGTTGTCACTGCTCACAAGCAACGTGGATTGCTCAAAATTTTGGAGGACTTGGCAGAGGTCCAACATGTTGGCCCAATCGGATCCACAGAAGCTTGGCAGCTGTCCGGATGCGCCTCGGTACTGCGCCGTCATGTACTGGACCACTGCACTCTTCTGCTCGCAAAAGCGGGCTAGCATGTGCAGCGTAGAATTCCAGCGCGTAGGGACATCACACAGCAAGCGATGGTGGGGGAGATTGAAGCGCTCCTGCATCTTGGCGAGTGCCCCCGAAGCAGTACTGGAATTTCTACAATGTTTGGCCACTCGTCGCACCTTCAACAGAAGATTGGCCACGCCTGGGTATGTCCTCAGGAACCGTTGAACTACTAGGTTCATCACGTGCGCCAGGCAAGGGATGTGTGTCAGCTTAGCCAACCTTAAAGCACGAATGAGATTACTCCCATTATCACACACAACCATGCCCGGTTTCAGGTCCAGCGGTGCCAGCCACAAATCCGTCTGTTCCTTTATTCCCCTCCAAATTTCCTCCCCTGTGTGCTGCTTATCCCCAAGGCAGATCAGCTTCAGCAACGCTTGCTGACGTATGCCAACAGCTGCTGGGTTAGCGTTTCCGGATGAGGTACAGCTTTGAGATGCGTTGGAGGAGAAGGAGTCAGAGAGGTAGGTGCTGCTGTTGTTATCCAGTGGGAGGGACGGCGGTGCAGCTGTTTGCGGCGTGGGCAACACCCGCGCCGTAGCAGGTGAGGAATCGCTGCCAGGCTCCACAAGGTTCACCCAGTGCGCGGTAAGGGAGATGTATCGACCCTGGCCGAACGCACTCGTCCAGGTGTCAGTGGTGAGGTGAACCTTGCAGGCAACGGCATTCTTCAAGCTTCGGGTTATTTTGCTGACCACGTGCTCATGCAACTCAGGCACTGCAGAGCGCGCAAAGTGGTAGCGGCTGGGAACCACCTAACGTGGGATGGCCACTGACATCATGCCCTTGAAGCTGTTTGTCTCCACCACTCGATATGGCAGCATTTCGCCGGCCAGAAGCTTGGCTATGCTGGCTGTTAGTGCCACGGCCCGGGGGTCATTTGCTGGCAATTTCCTCTTGCGCTCAAGCATCTCCGAGACAGACAACTGAACCGTAGGGCTGCACACTGAAGGGCTGTGGGTTGTTGTGTTTGATGAAGACTGGGAGACCTCAAGAGCACTATTCCGGAAAGTGACAGTGTCAGCGTCGTCTGATGTTTGTGAATGTTGTTGTGAACCACGCAATGGCTGGGCTACTGCTGCTGCTGAGGAGGGTCTGGTGGTGAGTCTGGTGACCCCAAGGGAGGCAGTGTTGCTGGTACCCTGTCCTGCCACGTTTCCCCACAGAGTGGGATGTTTGGATACCATGTGGCGGGTCATGCTGGTGGTGGAGAGGTTGTTAATATTTTCCCCCTGCTCAGGCGGGTCTTGCACACCTTGCAAATCACCATGGTACCATCCTCACTGCAGTCTTCAAAGAAAGGCCAGACTTTGGAGCACCTGCCTTGCTGGCGATTTCTGTTTGCGCCTCTTTTGCGTCTCACTTGAACTTCCTCGCTTGTGGTGCCTGAAATTTCGCGCCGCCTACCTTGTGGCACAAGGCGAACTCGTGCAGCAGTGGGTTCTTCAACAGACTCATCTGTGCTGCTACGACGGCGATGTTCTCCTTCACATACAAAATCTGGGTCTGTGTCCACATTGTCCAAACCCTCCTCTTCCATCTCCTCAAACTCGTCATATGTGATTGTGGGCCGCCGCCGTGGAGTAGAGCTCCCCAGAACAACCTCTGCGCAGCTCACTCCAACGTTGTCTTCCAGATCTTCTCGGCCGACCTCCTGCAATTGAAACCCCTCCTGCCCAACTTGCTCTGGGATTTGGGTTTCAAAGTCCTCGGACTCGCCTTGCATTTCAGTGCGCGGTGCATTTCCCTCAGTAAATGGTTGTGAATCCGGGCACAACATTTCTGGCTGTTCCATTGACCTTTGAAAGGTGGAAGTTTGTTGGGCTGGGAATAGCTCCTGCGAATACCCCATTGTGTCCTGAGGAAATTCTTCGGACTGGTTATTTGGCAGTTGTGTGCGTGGTGTCGCTGCCGGTTGTGTCAGCTTTGTGCCCACTGGCTCCTTGTAACTGGCTGAGGACTCGGACCTCGTGCGTGATGTGCTGGTGCTGCTTAACCCACTGCTGGACGCTTGAGAGGTCATCCAATTAATTATCTGGTCCTGTTCTTTTGGATTTGTGAGGGTTGATTTCCTGGACAACATGGGCGGTATTGAGTGGGTTTTCTTCGGTGCTCCACTGTGGCCTGTACGTGAACCGTCAGGGGAAACACCTCTTCCCTTGCCCCTCCCTCTTTCACAGGATTTCTTCTTCATTTCACTTATCCTTAAAGTACACGCTGACTGGCAGCAGTACAGTGGCAGTACAGAAATGCTATACAGTGGTGGGTGAGCGGTGTACTACTATTCCCAGCAGCGACACAGAGCACAATGCTATACAGTGGTGGGTGAGCGGTGTACTACTATTCCCAGCAGCGACACAGAGCACAATGCTATACAGTGGTGGGTGAGCGGTGTACTACTATTCCCAGCAGCGACACAGAGCACAATGCTATACAGTGGTGGGTGAGCGGTGTACTACTGTTCCCAGCAGCGACACAGAGCACAATGCTATGCAGTGGTGGGTGAGCGGTGTACTACTATTCCCAGCAGCGACACAGAGCACAATGCTATACAGTGGTGGGTGAGCGGTGTACTACTGTTCCCAGCAGCGACACAGAGCACAATGCTATACAGTGGTGGGTGAGCGGTGTACTACTATTCCCAGCAGCGACACAGAGCACAATGCTATACAGTGGTGGGTGAGCGGTGTACTACTATTCCCAGCAGCGACACAGAGCACAATGCTATACAGTGGTGGGTGAGCGGTGTACTACTGTTCCCAGCAGCGACACAGTGCACAATGCTATACAGTGGTGTGTGAGCGGTGTACTACTATTCCCAGCAGCGACACAAAGCACAATGCTATACAGTGGTGGGTGAGCGGTGTACTACTGTTCCCAGCAGAGACACAGAGTGGCAGTAAACACAATGCTATACAGTGGTGGGTGAGCGGTGTACACAAAGTGGCAGTAAACACAATGCTATATAGTGTGGGTGAGCGGTGTACTACTGTTCCCAGCAGTGACACAATGACTGGGGGGACCCTGGCTAGCCTGGCTGGAGAGAGAACTACCCTGCCTGCCTACCCAAAGCTAAACCCACAGACAAATTGTGGAGAAATGATGTGGATCAGGTATTTATTTACCCGAACCACGTGACCCGTTCGGCCAATCAGAGCGCGTTCGGGTCCGAACCACGTGACCCGTTCGGCCAATCACAGCGCTAGCCGAACGTTCGGGGATCGTTCGGCCATGCACTCTTAGTTCGGCCATATGGCCGAACGGTTTGGCCGAACACCATCAGGTGTTCGGTCGAACTCGAACATCACCCGAACAGGGTGATGTTCTGCAGAACCCGAACAGTGGCGAACACTGTTAGCCCAACACTACCCTCGACGCCTCCCACGATGCGCTCCACGCGGCGGTCACGTGACTCCAAACACTTCCTTCTTCCAGGTTAAAGGAGGAAGTGTTTGGAGTCACGTGATGCGCGTGGACAGCATCGTGGGAGGCGCCGAGGGATGGAGCAAGAAGACGTCAGTCAGGTAAGATTGAACCCCCCCCCCCCCCTTCGCACCTCGCACAGCTTTACTGGGAGATATCCGGATATCTCCCAAATTCGGATTTGAGCATGCCTGCCTGTCACACACAGGCAGGTACCGGACAGGCACAGTGACACCGTGTGCGCTCACGTAGGTAGGTGGGTGCACTGTGAACAACAGGTAAGTATATGCAGTAATGGGTATTACAATGTGCACCTGTCACACACACAGGTAGTCACTGAATGTGCTGGGCCTGGCAGTGACACCCACAGTAGGAATTACCAAGGCTGTCTATGCAACACAAGTGTCAGTGGGACACACATAAAAAAAAATTGGATCACAAGAACAAGATTAGCTCTCAAGAGAGCTGTTGAGGGGTGTTTTTTAGGCAATAAGAATCAGCAAGGAGCAAGCTAAGAAGCCTACAAGAGCCTAACTAAGCTTTCCCTATGAGAGTCTGCAGCAGCTTTCCCTTCTCTAATTAATGCAGGCACACGAGTGAGTCCAATGCCTGATGCTGCCTGCCTTTTATAAGGAGGGAAGTGGCTCCAGGAGGGAGTGTAGCCTGATTGGCTACAATGTGCCTGCTGACTGTGATGTAGAGGGTCAAAGTTCACTCTAATGATGTAGTATAGGAGGCGAATCGAACCGCCATAAAGTTCGCATTTGTGGGCCAACGCAAACCACCGAAATTTGCCGGGAACCGTTCGCCGGCAAACTGTTTGGGCCATCTCTACTCTTGGGAGTCACTTGGGAATCAGATATCACCATGTGATGCTGTTAGAATTTAAGTATTATATGATTGAATTCGTAGGCCTCAGTTACTTTAACTGAGGTTAGTTAAAAGACTTGATTTGCAAAGTATACCTTTAAAGAGGATTTCTAGAAGCACTGAAGAACAGTGTGATACGGGAACTTCCAAGGCTGTATCAGAGATATCCAGTGCAGAGGCCAGACTAGCTGGCGACGAACAACATAAATATGAGCCATTGTAATGAAAATATTCTCACAAGAACATTAAACACTGGCTTCTTCAGAACACGATGACCGATGTCTGGAACATGGAGGTTTCCAGGGCATGCGCAGTAAAGACTGGGCTGGTCATTAAATCAGAAGGTCTTATCAGCCACGTGGTATAGATGTAACCTAAAGCCTCATCTACACGGGTAGATGAGGCTGCGATCCGGCGGCTCGATTAGCCACCGGATCGCCTCTTCCGCGTCCCAGCGCGTGCCCGCCACGTCCCCGCTCACCGCGCATGCGCCGCATTCGATTCCCCGCTCGTCCCCGCTCGTCCTCGCCAGCGCCGCTTATCTTCTGCTCGATTCCCTGCCAGTGTCCCCTCGCGGGGATCGAGCAGGGAATCGGCGGAAGCAAGATCAGTCCTGTCAGATCTTATCAATCGAGCCGCATCAGCGGCTCGATTGATAAGGAACATCGCGGCCGCATCTACACGTGTAGATGCGGCTTAAGAGAGGCCTGATCTAGCTATTAGAGATAGATCAAGTATGCAAGTAACGCAAAGAGGACTTACTACAGACCAATTGCTTCGCTGAGATCTAGCTGTTAGAGATAAGCCTTTGTATATCTGTTTCCTGGATAAACTCCTTGAAACTGTGATGACGGCTAAGAAATTCTATCTCCTATGCTGCTTGCTGTGATGAGAGTCAAGTTATCACACTTCCTGTGATATGGTGCCGAACGAAGGTGTAGTGTTGTTGCCAATAGCAACCAACGTATAGATTCTTACAGATGCTAGATCTGTAGTCAGGATTTACAGGTTCAGAAACCTGAAATTGTTAGTTTGCGGTTGGTTGGTTGGTTGGTTGATTGATTGATTGATTGATTGGCCAGTTCACCTATCTGTTTTGAGTCCTCTTCCTCCAAGCAGCCTGTGCCCCTCGCTTTTTCTGAATACATGTCTCCCAATCATGTGACAGGAGATTGGGTAAATATGCTGGGGGAGGTGTTAGTTTGGGGGGCGGGACCTGCAGGGGGGGGCTGGGATCATTTTGTTTGTAGTGGGGCCTGGGCATCCATTGCACACTCCTCTAGTGGTAGATAACTAGTCAGGGCAACTGTTTTTTTTTACTCTTGGTAAAGCTCAGTTTGCACTTGCTGCAAAAACATACCTGTTCTGTACATTTTTTTGCAGCTCTGAGCAATGCAGGAAGCTGATCCTATTGTTAATCGAAGAGTCCACTTCCACTTGTGCAAAAAAAAAAAAATAGTTCAGCTTGCTGCATTCCAACAAACAGAATGCACAACCCTGACCTGCTCCGTTGCCCATAGCCACGCCTGGTGCTATTGCATCCGCTCTAGACACAAAGGCAACAACAGACCCATTGCGAGTGGGAACAGAGCTAAGATCAAGGTCAGATGTACACTTTTTATGCCCCTAGGCCAAGTAAGTTGTGGCTCCCCTTTCTTGTGCTGCAGTGCTTCTCCAATTCCATGTGCAGCCCTCTCTTCCATAACATCCATGTACAGCAGCCCCTCCCATTCCATGTGCAGCCCCCTCTTCCATGTGTAACATCCATGTACAGCAGCCCCTCCCATTCTATGTGTAGCCCCCTCTTCCATGTGTATCATCCCTGTACAGCAGCCCCTCCCATTCCATGTGCAGCCCCCTCTTCCATGTGTGTCATCCATTTATAGCAGAACCCTTCCCATTCCATGTGCAGCCCCCTCTTCCATGTGTATCATCCATATACAGCAGCACCCTTCCCATTCCATGTGCAGCCCCCTCTTCCATGTGTTTCATCCATGTACAGCAGCACCCCTCCCATTCGATGTGCAGCCCCCTCTTCCATGTCCAGCCCCCTCTTCCATGTGTATCATAACTGTATTGCAGTGCCCCTCCCAATCCATGTGCAGCCCCCTCTTTCATGTGTGTCATCCATGTACAGCAGCCCCACCCATTCCATGTGCAGCCCCCTCTTCCATGTGTAACATCCCTGTACAGCAGTACCTCCCATTCCATGTGCAGCCCCCTTTTCCATGTGTAACATCCATGTACAGCAGTGCCCCTCCCAATCCATGTGCAGCCCTCTCTTCCACATGTATCATCCATGTACAGCAGCCCCTTTGTTTCATGAACAGCTCTTTGGAGCATCAGATTCCCTTCTTTTATGCATTGCATCCCAATTTCAGCCTACTCTTTCATATGTAGCAACTCTTCTTTCATGTTCAGGTGCCCCTTTGAGTTGCAGCCACCCAAGGCCCGGGCCTTTGCGACCTTTCCATAAGATTGCCCTGCCTAAGATTGCTGCAGAAAACGAATTAAGATGGAGTAGAGCAGCATAGATAGAACTCATGGTATGGCATACATTTGCCAAAATGGAAGGAATAATAATGTGGATTTGTATTAAAATTTTTACTCTTTTTAGACGTCGAAAAAGCGGAGAAAGTTTTCAGTAAAGCTAACATCACTTAAAATATCCCCAGATAGGAAAACCGTTCCATTTTACTGCAGAGATGATGCTGTCACCTTAATGATGCCAGTTGTAGAAAGTTGAATGCCAGTCAGGGCTGCACCTGGCAGAACGTTATCTTTATTCAATCCGAGCATTGCCCGCTACCTATTCGCTAGTGATTATTATCAAGAGCCGTCCCCCCCACTGGCCGGCACCCATGCCAAGGTTAACAGCAAATAAATTGTGTTTCTTTTTTTTTCTTTCTCCTCATTGCCCTGACCCTTAAGTCTGTAGAAGGAGATAGAGCGAGTCATTTTTTACATAATGCCTCTAATAATGCCAAGGCGTCTTCACCTTTATTTCCAATCCCGTGGGGCACCTGAGGATTTATTCAAAACCACGCAGCCCCTAAAATAATCATTATAGGCGGTATAATGGATGGCATTCTACGCCGCGCACTCTCTCCGGCTGCGGTGTCTGTCAAAAGCCCAATTTTCCAGCCTTGGCGCTCTCTCGTCTCTCTTTCTTACTCACAGTGACCCAAAATAGAAACGATTTTTCTTTTCATTACCAGCTGTCAGTTTTTCATCTTGGCAGAATGATGATAGACTTTCATTCATCTCCTATATTACCTTACCGAGGACTTCTGACACCCAGTGACACAATGCAAAATGCGAGACGTTCCGCGGCATATGCTGACAATCTGACGGAAACAGACACCCGAGCCCGAGAATTGCTTTCATCTGGACCTTGCTCCGCATTAAGTAAGGACTCCGGGCAAATAGAAATTAGCCTGTAATTATAGCCTCGCATCAGGCGCAGAGGGTATACATGCATTTCATAGGAGGCTATTTTGAATTACTGATAGATTTTTAAAAAAAAGAAAAGAAGAAAAAGTATTAGAAGGTTTGTAAAAAGCAATGTAGTTTTTTTCAAAAAAAGTAAATTACCTGAAGATCAGTGGTGGCGCTCCACTGGGGCACGCTGGGGCACTGCCCCCCCCCCCTCCGGGAATCACTGTGCCCCCCTCCCTGCTCAGTATCATACAGTTGACTGTTTCCAGGCTCCAGCAGCGTACACTGAAAAGGATAGGGTTTATCCATGTCAGTCTACGTAGGTGCTAAGTAAACCAACATTATCTATTTGCCATAAATACCTCACAATCCTTGCAAGATCCCTCGTAATTAATGTATCTGGATGACATATTGTATGTTCTATCGCTGTCAGTCAACAGGAATAGAGTCTGAAGAATGCTTACTAGCTGAAAGCTTCCTGTCTTTCTTTTAAATTAGCCAATAAATGGTATTATCCTGATTTAAAACTTCCAGTCTGTAAAATACAAGCTCTAGTCTGAAGCAATGCTTAGCTACTAAGATAAGAAATTACAAACACAGTGTTATTATTATTATTATTATTATTATTATTATTATTATTTTATTATTATTATTATTTATTGTATTTATAAAGCGCCAACATATTACGCAGTGTTTCTCTCCCTCCTCCCTCTTCCCCCCACCCTTTGCTCGTAGAGTCAACTGACACAGGCTGGAATGACTTGTCTGTGATCTGTCCACACAGGAGCAGCTTGCTAGCAAGTAAGGATTAAAGCATTCTTGCCAACTAGCCAAGTACATCTGTAGGTAACTCTTTTTCCATAATAGCATCCTTATTTGAACAATCTGATCTACCCAAAAGCCTATGAGTTCTGCTTGTGATGTTTACATTTGGTTCCTATTATTGCTGAACTAGTTAGCCATTGTTTCCCCTTTGTGCACAGCCCCTGTCCCCCTGTCCCCCCCCAAAAAAAAAATTGTGAAGCTCAACCTGCCACTGCTGCACATTGAATCACCTCCTCCTTAGCGGCATATGCAGGCATGGGCGCCTGTTTATTTAGGCTCCTGCTCCAAGCTATAAAATAGCATGGAAAAATTATACAATGGATAGGGATGGTCAATGACATGGAACTAATTCCAAGTTTATGCAAATTTCTGCTGCTTGGCATTTGACTTTAAAGATTTTAATGGGGGTGAGGGGATTGGTTATGCTATCTACTGTTGTATCGTAGTGGGGGGGATTATGCTGCCACAGTTGGTATGTTTGGGGAGGAGTTATGCTGCCCACTGTTGTATGGTGGGGTGGGAGAGTTATGCAGCCACAGTTGTTATGTTTGGGGGGAAAGGGGTTATGCTTTCCACTGTTGTATCATAGTGGGGGGGGGGTTATGCTGCCACAGTTGGTATGTTTGGGGAGGAGTTATGCTGCCCACTGTTGTATGGTGGGGTGGGAGAGTTATGCAGCCACAGTTGTTATGTTTGGGGGGAAAGGGGTTATGCTATCCACTGTTGTATCGTAGTGGGGGGGGGGGGGATTATGCTGCCACAGTTGGTATGTTTGGGGAGGAGTTATGCTGCCTACTGTAGTGTGGTGAGGTGGGAGAGTTATGTAGCCACAGTTGGTATGTTTGGGGAGGAGTTATGCTGCCCGCTGTTGTATGGTGGGGTGGGAGAGTTATGCAGCAACAGTTGTTATGTTTGGGGGAAACTGGTTATGCTTTCCACTGTTGTATGGTGGTGGTGTGGGGGAGGGTGGGGGAGTTATGATGCCACCACAGTTAGTATGTTTGGGGAGGAGTTATGCTGCCCATTGTTGTGTGGTGGGGTGGGAGAGTTATGCAGCAACAGTTGTTATGTTTGGGGGAAACTGGTTATGCTTTCCACTGTTGTATGGTGGTGGTGTGGGGGAGGGTGGGGGAGTTATGATGCCACCACAGTTAGTATGTTTGGGGAGGAGTTATGCTGTCCACTGTTGTATGGTGGGGTGGGAGAGTTATGCAGCCACAGTTGTTATGTTTGGGGGGAAAGGGGTTATACTTTCCATTGTTGTATGGTGGTGGTGTGGGGGAGGGTGGGGGAGTTATGATGCCACCACAGTTAGTATGTTTGGGGAGGAGTTATGCTGCCCATTGTTGTGTGGTGGGGTGGGAGAGTTATGTAGCCACAGTAAGGGCTAGTGCGCTCCAAGAGCGGTTCTGAGTGTTTTAAAGAAACTTGCGCTTTGAAAAGTGCTTTGCTAATATATTTCAATGGGCTGGTGCACACCAGAGCAATTCGTTTTTTCTCCAAACGCAAACTCGGGTCCTGCAGCATTTTTACGGATTTCTGAGGCGATTCTGCCTCTATGTTAAGTATAGGAAAGTGGAAAATCGCTCTGAAAAGCGATAGATCAGAGCAGTTTTCCAAGCGTTTTTGTTACAGAAGCTGTTCAGTTACAGCTCTACTGTATCAAAAAATAAAATATGCTACACCAAAATGCTCCAAAAATCACTAGGCATGTGTAGAAAATGGCTCTGCACATGCCTAGAATCTAAAAAAAACGCTTCAAAACTCTAAGGGTTTGCGGGTACACTAGCGGTTTTTGGTGTGCACTGGGTCTTAGTATGTTTGGGGAGGAGTTATGCTGCCACAGTTAATGTTTGGGGAGGAGTTATGCTGCCCACTGTTGTGTGGTGGGGTGGGAGAGTTATGTAGCCACAGTTGATATGTTTGGAGAGGAGTTATGCTGCCCACTGTTGTGTGGTGGGATGGGAGAGATATGCTGCCACAGTTGGTATGTTTGGGGAGGAGTTATGCTGGCCACTGTTGTGTGGTGGGTTGGGAGAGTTATGCAGCTACAGTTGGTATGTTTGGGGAGGAGTTATGCTGGCCACTGTTGTGTGGTGGGTTGGGAGAGTTATGTAGCCACAGTTGGTATGTTTGGAGAGGAGTTATGCTGACCACTGCTGTGTGGTGGGGTGGTAGAGTTATGTAGCCACAGTTGGTATGTTTGGAGAGGAGTTATGCTGACCACTGCTGTGTGGTGGGGTGGTAGAGTTATGTAGCCACAGTTGGTATGTTTGGGGAGGAGTTATGCTGCCCACTGTTGTGTGGTGGGTTAGGAGAGTTATGCAGCCACAGTTGGTATGTTTGGGGAGGAGTTATGCTGCCCACTGTTGTGTGGCGGGGTGGGAGAGTTATGTAGCCACAGTTGATATGTTTGGAGAGGAGTTATGCTGCCCACTGTTGTGTGGTGGGATGGGAGAGATATGCTGCCACAGTTGGTATGTTTGGGGAGGAGTTATGCTGACCACTGTAGTGTGGTGGGGTGGGAGAGTTATGTAGCCACAGTTGGTATGTTTGGGGAGGAGTTATGCTGACCACTGCTGTGTGGTGGGGTGGGAGAGTTATGTAGCCACAGTTGATATGTTTGGAGAGGAGTTATGCTGGCCACTGTTGTGTGGTGGGGTGGGAGAGTTATGTAGCCACAGTTGGTATGTTTGGGGAGGAGTTATGCGGCCCACTGTAGTTTGATGGGGTGGGAGAGTTATGTAGCCACAGTTGGTATGTTTGGGGAGGAGTTATGCGGCCCACTGTAGTTTGATGGGGTGGGAGAGTTATGTAGCCACAGTTGGTATGTTTGGGGAGGAGTTATGCGGCCCACTGTAGTTTGATGGGGTGGGAGAGTTATGTAGCCACAGTTGGTATGTTTGGGGAGGAGTTATGCGGCCCACTGTAGTTTGATGGGGTGGGAGAGTTATGTAGCCACAGTTGGTATGTTAGGGGAGGAGTTATGCTGCCCACTGTTGTGTGGTGGGGTGGGATAGTTATGTAGCCACAGTTGGTATGTTTGAGGAGGAGTTATGCTGCCCACTGTTGTGTGGTGGGGTGGGAGAGTTATGTAGCTACAGCTGGTATGTTTGGTGGGAGGGGTTTCTGCAGTCCACTATTATATGTCGAGGGGGGTGGAGATTATGTTTCCACAGTTGGTATGTTTAGAGAGGAGATATGCTGTCCACTGTTGTATGGTGGGAGGGAGCGTTATGGGGGAGGAGGGTTATGCGGTCGACTGGTGTATGGTGGTGGTCTCCTTGGAGAGGAGGATGGAACTTAGGGAGATGGGGCCCCATCCAGCTGGATCTTTCGCCGGCAGTGCTCCCATGATCACCCACATACATACCCCCTCACACCCCCCACAAGAAAGATGTAAGTGCTGGGAGGGATGTGGGAGGATCACAAAGATGGATTGGAAAGGGTTAATTCTTAGCTTGCTACATAATCAGGACCGGATTTAGGCCAAGGCCACTTAGGCCATGGCCTAGGGCACCACAGGAGAGGGGCACCAAAGCAACAGGATAAACTGGCGCTGCATTTGCAAGCTTGCAAATGCTGCAATGCAGGGAGATCAGGCGAGTGCCTCACTGCGGTACTCTGTTCCTAGCTGCCTGTGCAGCGGCCACCTTGCTCTCTGTGCACGTTTTCATTGTGGCCGGCAGCTATGGAATTGGGCAGCACTAGAGATGGAAAGGAAGAGGACGCTACTGCATTGGAGACGAATGGAGATATGAGTGACACCGATGGCTGCTGCGGTGTGAAGGTGAGCTGGCTACTTATACTGAAAGGGGGCTGGGAAAAGGAGGGATTAAGTTAGTCATCTGGCAACCTATACTGAAGGGAAAGGGGGAGGAGTAATCTGGCTACCTATACTGGGGGGTCATCAGGCTACCTATACTAGAGGGACTGGACGGGGCGTGGGGTCATCTCGCTACCTATACTGAAGGGGGCAGCTTGTGACAGTGGCCTAGCGCGGTAAAGAGTACAAATCCGGCCCTGTACGTAATGCGTAGTTCGCAACACAAAATACAGATTTTGCTGAAGAAAAAAGATCTGACAAACTCTTTAAAAGACAATGATGTTTTTATCCAGCACGTCCTTTGTTGTTGTTGTTTTTTTGCTTCTCTAGACTTTATGGCCTGATGTATCATTTTACAATGACTCCATCATGTTACATTGACTTTTCCGACATCACAAGGACGCCGGAGGAAGCCACATGGGCCCCGTCGCCGCGCTCCTCGTCTTCGGACGGCCGTGACGCGCGCCTCGTAAAATGTTTAAAAATAAAGCAGAGTCCCGTCGCCTGCTGTATAGATAACATATTGTAATCAAATCGCGGGCTTCTCTTGCAAGCAAATTAGAGAGTCTATTGCTTTTAAGGCACAGCGTGGCGTCGCGTCCCAGTGATATACGCCGAGCTATAAAACCTGGCATGTCTGCGGATTGTAAAACAGCAAACTATAAGTTCACTTTTTAAGTATGTATTGTGCTCTTGTGCTTCTGTTCCTTGTCTCGTACAGCAAAGAAAGTCTGGAGAATAAAGTTAATTAGCTGAGATTTAACAATTGAAGAAAGGATATATATTTTTCTTGTTTTCGTGGCAAGTAATACTCTATAGTTTATTTTCATTTTTTTTTAAAGTTTTTTTTTAAGGTGTGGGAACTGATGCGAAAAAAAATTCCCCTGGGGGGTACTCACCTCAGTAGGGGGAAGCCTCTGGACCCTATCGAAATTTCCCCCGTCCTCCTGTGTCCCATGGCGCTCTCGCTACAACCCACAGAACGCACAGCCGTCAATATGTCAGGCTGTGCAATATTTACATTTCCTGGCTCCAGCGGGGGCGCTGTTGCAGCACTCCGCTCGGAAATAGGCGGAAATAGCCGATCTCTGTCGGGTCCGCTCTACTACGCAGGCGCAGAAGACTTGCGTCTGTGCAGTATAGCGGCCCGACAGCGATCGGCTATTTCCGCCTACCTCCGTGCGGAGAGCCGATACTGCGCCTGCGCTGGAGCCGGGAAGGTAAATATTTACATCCCCGCCGTTCGGGGAGCTTTATCGCTGCTGCCGCCGTGGGACACAGGAGGATGGGGGAAGCCTCGATAGGATCCGGAGGCTTCCCCCACCCGAGGTGAGTACCCCCCAAGGGAACTTTTTTTAGGTACAGATTTTCTTGTAGAAGGGGTTCGGTGGTTCATGTAGGGATCAAAAGCACCTAAACGAGAAGTAGAGAGAGACCAGGAGTACGAAGGTGCAGTATCGTTAGATAGGGATTTAACAATTGATTTAACAATTGAAGAAAAGCTATATATTTTTATTTTTTTATTGCAAGTAATACTATATAGTTTATTTTTGATTTTTGAATAAAGTTGTTGTTTTTTTAACTTGTCTATTGTCTATTGCTGGAGGATCATTTTGAATAAAGTTGGGTTTTTTAAACTGGTTTATTGCTTTTATGATTTATTATAACTTTAAATTCAACCTGGTGTGTTGCAAATGTGCCAGTAGAGCTTGTCATTAGCAGCAGGGGGTGTGATCAGAGGTCTGGGAACTCATGCAGTTCTTAAGGTGCCCATTTAGAAGGGGTTCGGTGGTGCTTGTAGGGACCAAGAGCTCCTAAACGAGACGTGTAGAGAGATCAGGAGCATGGTGGTGCAGTATTATTAGGTATTGGAGATGAAAGCATATATGACTAGATACTCACAAAGGTGGCTTGCAGTTCCTGCAACCACAGTATACCGTATATACTCGCCAAGGTGCCCGCCTTTCCCTCAGAAACCACAAAAAAGTAGTTGACTCACATATAAGCCCCCTCCCCAGTATAGCCCACTGTACACTAGCCAGATGTGCCCCAGTTCAAGTCAGCCCCCCTCCCCATAGCCAGATGTTCCCCAAGGATGATACAGCTGTGTCACAAGATGCCACTAGATGGCGTCATAGATATGAGACACAACGATTGCCACACAGGAGGAATCCCCGATTATTGCACCACTGACACATTGCTTGCACCCCTTTGCTCCACAAGCCAGGGGACACAGGTAGTCTTGAGCAGCGTACTCTGCACACCATGTTGCAGGGGACGGGGGGGGCACAGACACAGCAGGGAGCCAGCTGGCAAGAGCAGGATCACTGGTGCATGATTCTTACGTTCCTCTGCCAGGAACAAGACCTGCTCCACCATCCGTTCTGCTCCACTGACTCGCATGTAAGCCGAGGGGGTAAACTTTCAGCACATTATTTGTGCTGAAAATTAGGCTTATACGCGAGTGTATGAGGTAAGCCTGTGGGGTATTCACCGTCCCTGCTCGGTGCTCCAGGTCCTGCTTGATACTGGAGGTTCGCTCTCCTGTAGTTTAATACTCTTTCCAGAAAACAATAAACCTATTACCACCAAAGGAGGTCTCACTGATAGAAGGGTGGGATGAAGGCACCCCCAAAATCCACAACAAAAGAAATCAGTGCAATGATGAAACCAACAAAAACACACCAGAAAGAATCGCAGAGCAAGTGGAGTGACTGGCCAGTGCTGAAGATACCAGTGAAGGAACATGCAATAATGCAGCCCTAATGGTGCCCATAGATGGGTACATTTTTTTAATTTTTTTCAATAAGATAGTTGTGTTCAATTATTCCATTAGATCGAATACAAAGATTTTTCCAAACACGGGTTAATCGTTCGTTTTTCTTCATTAGAAAAAAGATTATTTCGGACGTTCATTTAATTTGATTGTTTTGGTCGAATAAATGGTAAAATCTAACGTTTTTACTGTACCAAGCATGGGCCCCATAAAACACACCAAAAAAGGTGAAGTGAGGAGCCGGTAAGGAGGATTAACTTATTTGATTGAAGAATCAACATTAGACCGTTTTTTATTTTATTCCATACACCATAATATCGTTTTAATCCAATTGGGTTATTGCTGGTCAAGACTTAAAGAGGAATTCCAGTGAAAATAATGTAATAAAAAAGTGCTTAATTTTTACAATAATTATGTATAAATGATTTAGTCAGTGTTTGCCCATTGTAAAATCTTTTAAATCCCTGATTTACATTCTGACATTTATCACATATGATATGACATTTTTACTGCTGGCAGGTGATGTAGCTTCTGCTTGCTTTTTTGGCAGTTGGAAACAGCTGTAAACAGCTATTTCCCTACAATGCAACAAGGTTCACACACAAGAAACTACTAGGAGTACCATGGTCCTCAGAGTTTCTTGTGGGAGGGGTTTCACCACAATATCAGTCATACAGCGCCCCCTGATGACCCGTTTGTGAAAAGGTAAAGAGTTCTCATGTAAAAGGGGGTATCAGCTACTGATTGGGATAAAGTTCAATTCTTGATCACGGTTTCTCTTTAAATGGGATCCTGAGAGCCGTCTATCTGTGGACCATAGATCTGTCACAGATATCTGGGAAATTGGTCAAAAAACATATGCAGGCTTGTTATTTAGACTGGTATGGGTTGGTAAGCCTTGATTTCTTTTGTTTTTTTGGTGACTGGACAGTCAGGGCCAGTTCTAGCTACAATGGGGTCGTGGAGCAAAAATAACTCCGGAGGCCCCCTGATGCCCCCCTTCTAACCAAATCACTAACAGGGCCCCTGAGTCGGCTGACAGGCCCGACCAAATACCCCCCCATCACACAATATCATTAGGTGTCCATCATATGTCCCCTAAAAAGCATTTTTTGGTCCCATTATTCTCCTCCTTCTTTTCCTATACAGAGTAAACACACAGAATTCCTGTTGTCATGGGTTACCTTAGCTGGAGGAAAGGTTGGGTATCTTGGGGCACTCCCACAGGCTCTGGCACCCTGGGGCAATTGCCCCCTTTCGCCTCTATGGAAGCGCCGGCCCTGTGTACACTGAAGGCTTATGTAACACAGTAGCCTATTGATTTGTGCAAGCACTGATTTGTTGATTGTTACTGCTTTTGGACTGGTCATCTACTCAGCAGCTTTTTTGAACCTTTGTGGCTGGCACTTATTTGCATTATAATAATGTTTCAAGCTCATCTGAGATGTTTATATTCTTTAGTCTTTCATGTTGTGTTGGTAGTTGTCATCTCAGTCCAGCAATGTGGAGTTCTACTCACACCTACTGTAGATGATAGAGGGTGCTGGGAGTAAGAGAGGAGGTACTGGCTTTTGTGGGTAGATTTCCTGCAGAAGTTCGGTTGGTTGCAAACATTCTGTGGAGGACCATGATTGGAGAATGCAGCAAACCAGCGGGTGGAGTCTAAACAGCCAGTCGCTCCCTGTGAACGCGCTGGACGTTGTACAGCTCCAAACTCTGAGGCTGCCTTGATCAGCAGGAAAGATCAAAGGGAAGATGGGGGTGAGTGGAGAGGAAGGTGCAAGACATGCTTAAGTGGGTAGCAACCTGGACAGTGGATGCCCCCTCTGAAACCCTTACACAGATTTTCTTATATAATGCACGCCACTTGGTTTACTTACCAGAGCTTGTGTATGCGGATTATAAGGTATTTAGAACACTAAAGGTGCAGACATACATACAATTGGATACAGGTATGTGGGTTTGACCCCTTGGGTGACAGTTCAGGACTTAACTCTGTAGAGACACATCATTAGCCTAGAGGCTAGCGATGTGTTCAATTTTTTTAAAGGAACAACAGTGTGGCACAAGACAGAGTATCGCAAGTGGGCAAATGTAAAGAAGTGATCGTAGAAGAGAACATAAGTGGGTTGTGCGCAAAGTGAGGGTTGCAGCTAAGATGACTACTTACCTTCGGCATCTTTTTTGGCTTCAGCGCTGATGCCCAATCCACCACCGTACCACCGGTTATTCTGTTGTTAAGCCAAAAGCTCTATGCCATGTTATCTTGCTCCCATTTTTGTGTTGTGGAAAAACACCTTTCACCAAACACAAGGAGAACATATAGTCAGCTTCCCAAACCTCGTGGCAGAAGTCTAAACCACTCAGACACTATGATGATACAAAAAAACGTCTAAAAAATATTCAATCAATGTCTTTCCAGTCTAGGCAGAGGAAAAAATATCCTAATTATAGAACTTGGATGCAAGTTAGTCGAAAGCTGCCATGTTCCTCTAAGTAGGGGATTGAAGTTATTTGGCTGTGCGCCAACCTAGTTTTCTCATAACTATTTAACGACTCTTTCGGAGTTAAAAAAAAAAAGAAATAAATAAAGTCGGGAAGAAGAATTGATTACAAATAAATAGATCTCTCTATAATGTATTTGTGCGTGGCAAAAAGTTGGAACATCCCAGATGCTTGCTTGTGGTAACTGTTTCTGGCTGTTAGTTCTACTAGGTCATTACTGCATTAATTTGGTGTTTAATTAAATGCCTGCGCAGCCGACCATTTATTTGTTATCTAAATATTAGCTTTACTTCTTATCAATTAAATGCCAGCTGAGGGCTTGATTCACTTACTCTTTATGTGTTCCTACATCTCCTTTTTATAAACAAACCTGTTCCCATAGGACGCAGAGAATGATTTATAGGCTCTTGTCTCCCTTAGCGTCTCATGCTACGAGCGGGGATGCCAGCACGCCACAACAACAGGGGGAGGCAGGCAAGATGACAATCGCTACATTTGCCTTTTGTCTTGTGTTTTTGTTTTTTTTATATAAGAGAAACGCTAGGCGTAGAAACTGAACCATTCAGCTCTCGGTGCTGCTAGCTGAAATCCATCAGCCTATTTTATTGTGCAGATTAAAAAATAGGTAGCTCGAACTCCCGTTTTCCCCCTCGCTGCCCCATCTTGTGAGCCACAATACTTTCAAACCTACCATCGACAAGCATTAGCGCAACTTGTCTGTCTGGACTGCTCATTGCCATTTGTTTATTTGTTTTTTGCAACTCAGAGAGAATCAATAAGACTCAACCATATATGATTACTTAATTGATGCACTCTTAGTAGCGGTGGGTGCACAAGTCCTTAAGGACTCAAATTTAGGATTTAAATGAATCTTAATTGCCTCAGCTGTGCGGCTGGGAGAGAGGGGGTTTCTTACCCATAAGTCCGTTGTCTTCTATGCGTTTCAAACATCTTGCACGCATCTTATTGGGCGTGTTGCAAGACTCACTATCGTGCACTTCCTCCTTCAAGCCGAAGGGAGGAAGTGCACGGTAGTGAGTCTTGCAACACGTCCAATAGGACCCGTGCAAGACGTTTGAAACGCATAGAAGACAACGGACTTATGGGTAAGAAACCCCCTCTCTCCCAGCCGCACAGGCACAGCTGAGGCAATTAAGGCTCATTTAAATCACAAATTCAAGTCCTTAAGGACTCATGAGCCCACCACTAACTCTTAGTTGAAACAATATTTACATCATCGTTGCTTCATTTTTAAATGATTATTTTTATTTTGCCTATTTTTTACAAAAAAGTAGCAGAGAAAAAGGAGTCAATTAGTTATTCTTAACTGAGTATGCACTCACACAACTTTTACTCCCTCTAACATACATACACACACTAATATTGTGTGTTCCTCTAACTCCTCCCTTCCTCTTCCACCATATAGGGCCTACCATAAATGTATTTAAATAAAACAGTATTAATTACCCCGTGTGAATCTCCATTTGTTCAAACAGTGGACCGTTGAGGAGTCACAATAGCCATTCGGAACATGCTTGTTCAGGTCAGGTCAACAAAACTGTCTGCTCTATCATTTTTATCTATATCACGCTGTTTCTTTGGTGTTCTTTATACTGTATATGTACAGTATAGATTAATATACACATATGTTGTACTTGGGTATTTTATCAACAGTTAATTTATTACAGTCATTATCATTGCATGTGGTCAATATAGATGTCAGACCCCCCCCCCCCCCCCCCCCCCCCCGGTACATAAACAGCTTTGTAATATCATATTGCTCCGTACGTTGAGTCTCACTATTTAAACTTTTGTCCAGATCTTTTTGTAATATCCTCATGACATTTGATTTTGTTCATTTCTCTCAACTTTACCAATAAAAACACTTAACCTCCTTGCCGGTTATCCCGAACACAGTTCGGGGTAACCTGCGCAGGAGGATTTCTCAGGCCCCGCTGGGCCGATTTGCATAATTTTTTTTTGTTACAAGCAGCTAGCACTTTGCTAGCTGCTTGTAACTTGCGATCGCCGCCGCTCGCCGCCGATTCGCCGCTACCCGCCGCGCCGAGCCGCCCCCCCCCCCGCCCCAGACCCCTGCGCAGCCTGGCCAATCAGTGCCAGGCAGCGCTAAGGGGCGGATCGGGGTTCCCTCTGACGTCACGACGTCCATGACGTCGGTGACGTCATCCCGCCCGGTCGCCATGGCGACCGGGGAAGCCCTGCAAGAAATCCCGTTCTCAACGGGATTTCTTGCATACTCTGATCGCCGAAGGCGATCGGAGTAGATAGGGGGATGCCGCCGCTCAGCGGCTATCATGTAGCGAGCCCTTGGCTCGCTACATGATTTAAAAAAAAAAAAAAAAAAAAAAAAAGTGCGGCGCTGCCTCCTTGCCGGATTTTTTAGACCGGCAAGGAGGTTAAAGTAAAAAATAGGTAGCTTCAGATAGAAACCATCTAGTATTTTTGAAGAATCAGAACTCATGGGTTTGTGCATGTAGTCATGCGCCCGTCCTATACCCTCAGACGCTGGCGAGTCTAATCCAGGCAGCTGGTCATTCTGTGAAATTGCCACCTGGATTCACCTTTTATCTGATGCTGACCATTTGTGACTGCCGCCTGGAACGTCCCTTGCCTGTTCTCAACTACATTTTGAATTGCCCCTTGGAATTGTTTGATGTTAAGTGCATGATCCCTGGCTAGTTCTGACAACTCTCTTGTGGTCTTCGCGGGTTCTGTTGGTTCCTCTACCTTCAACTTGTCAGTCTTTATACTTTGCACTTTAAAGTGAACCAGAGAAGAAGCACCCCCATGTATTTTACCATATATATATCAGTGGGAACATTAGAGAAAACACCTACCCTGCTCTCTGTTTCATTCTTCACTGCTCTGCTTGTTATCAGCTGATAAAATCCCTGAGTGAGCATTCAGTCTGGCTTTGCTCAAAAATCATTATAGCTGAGTCTGTCTTCTCTGATGTCTTTTCAAGCCCAAGCCTGCCCCCTTTTGGCTCTGCTATAATAACTCGGCTATAATGATTCCAGAGCAAAGCCAGACTGAATGCTCAGTCTGGGAATTTTATCGGGGCTGATAACAAGCAGGCTGAGCAGTGAAGAATGAAACAGAGCAGGATAGGTGTTTTCTTTAATGTTCCCACTGATATATATGGTAAAATACATGAGGGTGCTTCGTCTCTGGTTCACTTTAAGGCCTGGGTGTAACTGAAGTCAGGTAGATGCTGCTCTGTCTCCTGTTCAAGCGGGAATGCGCCACATCGGGTGACTGCAGTGTTAGATTGGGGCATAGAGACTGACACGAAGGAGGGGTTACTTTCTAGCAGACCTTACAGTAATTTATTGTGGATATATTTTCATACTTTCCATAAGATTTATTATGGTAAGTGAGGATTTGCAAAAAAATATATACTTAGAACGAACTTAAAGGAGTACTGCAGGGAGCTAGGAGGAAATGAGTTAAACTTACCTGGGGCTTCTGATGGTGCCCCATAGACATCCTGTGCCCACCCACCCCCGGTTCACTTTCGGAATTTGTGGCTTTAAACACAAACCCACTGCACATGCGCGTCCGCATCCTCGCTCCCGCTGATATCACCGTGAGCATACTGCACAGACACAGATTGTACTGGGCCTGTACAGTACGCTCCCGGTGACGTCAGCGGGAGCAAGGATGCGGCCGTGCAGGCACAGTGAGTATGCGACTTTTAAGCCACAAGTTTTGGAAGTGACCTGGTGGCGGGGACTGGAGCATCGGTGAGTGGCTGCGTGGGCACAGGATGTCTATGGGGGACCATTAGAAGTCCCAGGTAAGTTCAACTCTTTTTTTCCCCTATCCCCCTACAGCACTCTTTAACACTAACTTACTTAAAACTAAGAATTTTAACTTTTCACCTTTACTTCCCCAAATGATGTAGTGCACATTGCGCAGCTAGCGCAATTCAGGTTATCTGTGTAATCTGTGCATTGCTAGGGTAATGCTAGACATTCTACTTGTGTAACACGCATCAACCTAGCTACAGAACAATGTGTTTTACTGACTCTAAAGTTAATTCCCATTCTTTAACCACTTCCGGATACCGGGTGGTTTTGCTGATCGGTGCTGCGTGGGCTCTCCAGCCCGCAGCACCGATCAGCTAGCAGCCAGGCCGATCAGACTTCCCCCCTTTTTTCCCCACTAGGGGGATGTCCTGCTGGGGGGGTCTGATCGCCGCCGGCTGCTTGCGCTTGCGGGGGGGGGGCTCTCTTCAAAGCCCCCCTCCGCAGCGCTTCCTGGCCGCCTTCCCCTTCCCTCCCTCTACCTCCCCCTGTGAGCGGCGCAGGACGGAATTCCGTCCTGCGCCTGATGGGATAGGCTTCAGCCTATCAGGTGCCGGCGGTCCCCGGCCAATCAGAGGCCGGGGATCGCCGATCTCCGCCACGGCGCTGCTGCGCAGCAGCGCCGTATACATGTAAACACCGGGGAAGATCTTCCCCGTGTGTTTACATTTACCCTGCGAGCCACGATCGGCGGCTCGCAGGGTGTTCACGGAGACACCCTCCGTGAACTGACATGGAAAGGCCGCTCATACGAGCGGCCGTTTCCATGCAATCCACTTCAGGATTCAGGGGCGTAGTTAAGCGTACGCCGAATCCTGAAGTCGTTAAATTTATCTGTTTATTATTTTCAAATGTAAATAGTCTAATGAGAATTGAAAGGACCAATGTTCTTTAACCTCCTGAGCGTTACGCCGCTCTAGAGGTTTTACCAGCCTCGGGAGTACCCCGGGTGAAACCTATTACATTAATTGTAATCAGAAACATATTAGCTAGCACTAGGCTAGCTAGTATAGGTGATGCCCCCCCCCCCCCCCCAATCCCCCCAATTATTCATTACCCAGGTCGGTTCAATCGATCGCCGCAGCAGCCTCCCAGCACAGCTCCACTCTTCTCTATGGGGAGGCATCATGTACGATCCTCTCCATAGAGAAGACCGAAGCTGCGGCTATCGCTGGAGCTGGGCTGGGTAATGTATAAGCGGCTGGATGGGGGGATCGGGGGGGGGGGGAGAGGCCTAGTGCTAGCTAATATCTTCTGATTACAATTAATTTAATAGGTTTCACCCGGAGGACGCCTGAGGCTACAAAACCTCCTGAGCGGCGTAAGGCTCAGGAGGTTAAATGATAAAACTGCATCTTTAGTTATGAATTCTTTGTAGCAGGGTAGCCATCAGGGAGGGACAACTGACACTGCAGTGAGGGGCCCAGGGCTTCTGGGGGCCCTCCTTCCAAAGTGCTGGAAGGGTCGCATGTGCTGGCTGCAGACCTGTGGCTCACTAACCAGCACACCGCGTTCCAGCACTGAGAGAAGAGTGACATCAGTGCTTGAACGTGGGGAGCAGATGAGTGAGCCCGCTACTATACTATACTGGGTAACCTATACCTGGATACCTATACTGGGGGCACCAGGAAGAAAAGAGGGGGATAAAAGAGAACGGATAAAGGATAAGAACGGACCTAGAAGTCTCTATCTCATTTGTTAACTGGGGACTACCTGTATTTTGCTAGTATTTGTCTCCACCAACAACATGCCATGGTCACGCCCACTTTTTGCCGCATCATGCTGTGCATGCTGCTTTCTTCAGTGTCAAAGCCATGCACATTTTTCGCCGCAGCGCACTTCGCACACGGACATAGGGGTGGAGTGGCTAGCGGGTGGGCATAGCAACCAGTGGGTGGGCCTAGGGAGGGGGGCCCAGACCTGATGGTGTGTGAGTTGGCTTAAAATTTCTGATGGCGGCCCTGCTTTGTAGTATGCATGACTAGGGGGTTGCAGGGGCGTGATTAGAGGTGTGTCAGGGGCGTGTCTTGAAAGTGTCCCTCTTTTTATCTCAAAATGTTGGGAATTATGCTTGGGCGTCACTTGGGCGTTGGATGTTGTTAAAGAATAAGATCCTGCATGCTGCATCTTTAAGTGATGTCAGGAGAGCTCCTGTACACATGCTACATTCTTGCCCCACATGGTCTTCATTAGCTGCCGCAGTCAAGTTTAATCTAGAGTGTGTATGTAGCTTTAAGGAGAGATAGCTCATGTGATAGACAGATAAGGAGAGATCTATCATGAGATAAAACAGAGAAGGGGATATCATTCATAAAATCAGTTTTGTGAAACAACCGCAATGGACGTTCCTTCTTGCTTGTGTAAAGCTAAATTATTGAAACAAAAGGTATGTCCGCAACACTTGGCAATATGCAGAGCCCAAGATTATGTACATCACAACATGAAAGCTAAATTATTGTAAATACTTTCTGTTTTAACCACCCTGGCGTTCTATTACCTGCGCCAGGGTGGTGGCGCAGCAGTTTTTGTTAATTATTTTTTTTTTAAATAATGTAGCTAGCCTAGCGCTAGCTACATGATGCCCCCCTCCCTGCGGCTTCCAGCGCGTAGTTCTGATCGCCGTCGGCGTGTAGCCATGTAAGGAAATCCCGTACTGAACGGGATTTCCTTAAGGGCTTCCCCCGTTGCCATGACGACGATCGCGATGATGTCATCGTCATCCGGAGTTCCGATCCACCCCGCAGTGCTGCCTGGCACTGATTGGCTAGGCTGCGCACAGGGTCTGGCGGAGGCTCTATCGTGGCGCTTATCGACGCATCGGCGGCGGGCGGCTGCGTGTTTAAAAAAAAAATTAAGCAAATCGGCCCAGCGGGGCCTGAGCGGCGCCCTCCGGCGGTAATGGACGAGCTGAGCTCGTCCATACCACTAAGGAGGTTAAAGAACCACTTTTGCAAAAAAAAAAAAGTAGGCAGTTAAATCTGACAGAACCGATGGGTTTTGGGCCAGTCCATCTCTTCATCAGGAATTCTCAGGGTTTTCTTTGTTTTCAACAGCATTTCCTGAACAGCAGTTGCTAAGTCTAAGGCCATGTTCATACTTTCAGCGTTTGCAGAATGCATAGAAATTCAAAGGAACGCAAGTTGAAAAACTCATGCGTTTGTATGCGTTTTTCTTGTGTGCAGATGTGTTATCTATTGTGTTTTGCACATACGCGTCACACAGGAAACAGAAAAGAATGATAGGAAACACAGAGGGAAACGTACGCTAAAAATGGAATAGTATGCGTTTGTGATACGTGTGCATAGGCTTTCATTGCGTCCGTTTCTGTGCGTGATGCACAGAACTGCGTGCGTCTCATACGCATACATGTGAACCAGGCCATTAGAAAACATTAGTAGCCATTTCTATGCGCAAAGTCTGCCTGTACGTGTTCTGTAAAAACGGTTAGGAACGCACATAATCTGAACGGGGCCTAACTGACAAAATAGTGTGCAAGTGGGTAGGGAGGCTGGCTGGTATCTTACTATTTTGGCAGTTAAACTGCTGTTCAGGAAATGCTGTTCAAAACAAAGAAAACCCTGAGAATCCCCCATGAAGAGACGGACTGGCCCAAAACCTGTCGGTTCTGTCCGATTTTAACTGCCTACTTTTTCCGCGATAGTGGTCCTTTAAGAAACCAAATTTATATTTAGCAATTGATCTCCAAGGACACAGAGTTAAGAAACAACCCCACTCGAGTCGTTCCATCCCAAAGTAAGTTCCTCAGAGTCCTCTCAGAAAGTGACCAAACTCTCGGCCTACTGAGCTCTCCCGATGCATCCCGCGGAAGAGGAAAAGAAAGTAATTGTGAAAGGTTCAGGCTCCAGTGTTTAAGTCTTCTTCTAATGCTCCATGAAAAACGCCTTAATAAAACGTTATTACAAAGCTCCAGGCCCATGACAGATTAAGTGCTATTAAATCACTTTGCTTTGAAAGAACTAAAAGGTCACAAGATGAATTACCTCAGCCAGTGTTTGCTTGGTCCCGTTCACATAAAAAGCCCAAAAG
Organism: Hyperolius riggenbachi; assembly: GCF_040937935.1. NCBI lineage: Eukaryota > Metazoa > Chordata > Amphibia > Anura > Hyperoliidae > Hyperolius > Hyperolius riggenbachi. Next base: position 656,756,098 of record NC_090646.1, read on the forward strand.
GGAAAGAGAAAAAGGAGGAATTATGGACCTGAAAACGGCTTCAAAATAAGAAGCTGTCACATGGAGGCTGATGGACAATAGTCTGAGGCGCACACATCAAGCCGCCCAGATTCCCTCTGAAAAGAAAAATAGGAGGTTTGTAATTTTACCTCTCACGAAAAAAAAAAAAAAAAAAAGATTGGAAATAGTTCATCTTGAAAATAGCACAATTTTTCATTGCAGGAGAAATGAATATAATAATTTATTCAAAAAGTTGACAAACTTTTCAATAGTTCAGGATCTATCTATCTATCTATCTATCTATCTATCTATCTATCTATCTATCTATCTCTAATTATCTACCTATCAGTAAAAACTGCTCAAAGTAAACCTTTGAGAAAAAAAATAAATACCTCCTCGACCCCACCACTGCTGTCTGGGACCTTTTTCCAGTGAGCAAAAATGCTGATATTCTTTTTGCATTCATTTTCACACAAAAATAATGCAAAAATTATTTTGCAATACATTTGTGATTTTTCACATTTTTAGCTGTTTTTTGCTTTAACCCTCCTGGCGGTATGAAACATTCCGCCAAAGTGCTAGCTGCGTCCAGCAAAAAAAAATTATGTAAATCGGCCCAGCAGGGCCTGGGCGGCACCCTCCGGCGGCTTACCCCGTGTCACACACGGGGTTACCGCCAAGGAGGTTAAAATATGCGATTTTAAGCTTTTTCCCCCCTATTTTTAGCTTTAAAAGTTCATTTGCTCTTAACTCATAATTTAAAATTTAGGCAACACAGCTGACATTTTTGTCAAAAATTGTTGTGATTTCTTTTTCCAAAAAATGTACAATACGAAAATACAATGTATTTTTGTGAATATATTTTCAAAGTTAAAAATAGCATTTTGATTGCAAAATTGACTTTGGGAACAATGCCCTCTTCTTCTTCACTATTGCGAGCCCACCCGGCTGTACTGCCAAAGTACAAGTATGGTCCATGCCTGTGTAGTAGCATAAAGACAGTTGCAAAGCAGTAAAAACTGTGCACAAGTGGTTATAGTGCAGGTGTGGGCCAGTCACACATGTTGTGCAGTATGGCTGCCCTTGTAAACACATGGGCTCAACTAAGGTTACCACTCAGTGGAGAATCAGATGCTAAAATGTTTTATCCATCACCAAAAAAGCCAATTTTTCAAGGTATACCTGGATGTACCTGGTGGGCAGGGCATACATTGACAGGGGTGTGGCCATGAGAAAATAATCAAAAAGCTCTTGTTGAATACGTTCGGAGGGTTCTTGGGCTGGATTAGCAAGGTTGAGTAGGATGGACAGTACAGAGGCTTTTTCTTCTCTCAAGTACACTTTAACAATGTACATTTACCCGATTTGTTTTTACTAAACTAATAAAAAGCAAAACTAATAAAAGCTAAATATTTATCATGATCTAATAAAAATATAGTACAACCAACAGAAGTAGCTGTATCAAAATCTATTTATCAATTGTTATTGCAGAGCCGACCTAGCGTACTGCGTGAGGGTCAAAGGGCGCACTCACAGATTGATTACTATGCCGCCGCCGCCACTGGAGAAATTACTTGGAACGGAGGGGAACACAGCCACAAGGGAGAGAGACCACACACCTCCCCATACACAAAGCGTCCCCCAGCTAGGTCTTCATTTCGGAGTAGGTCTTATATTTTAAGCATGCTTGAAATATAAGGTAGGCCTTACTTTCGGGGTAGCTCTTACTTTAGGGGAAACACGGTCTACACATACGGCAAGGATGGCATTTTGCTGCCGCTGGTAAAACAAGAAATCAAAAAAGAAGAACACAAAATATTTACAGTGTAAGAAAGAAATACAGATGACGAAAGAAAAATACAGAAGAAATTATAAAATAGAGGATGAAACTATACAAAGAAAACAGAAAAACCTAAAGGTAAAAAGATTAGAAGAAGGGTACAGATTTCAAAATAAATATAGAATGATGAACTATATGCATAAAGAAGAATACAGATTAGTACAAATAAAGAACAGAAGAATATTAATTGCATTACTTTATTTGTAAAATATTATGTTTCTCATACTAAAAATATTTTCTTCATAGTCTGGATGTTTTTTAGTGCAATTTAGGGTTGATTTAACACATTTATATATTTCCTTATCCTTAAAGTGGATCCGAGGTGAACTTTAACTCATTGCATAATTGTGTTCCTTTCCTATTGTTTATAGGGCATTCCTCAAGCCAAATACTTTTTTGTTTTTGTTTTAATACTCTAATTCCCTATAAACTAAATAAACCACGCCCACAGGTTTTCAGAGAGCCTTGGCAGTAGCAAGGGCTCATGGGAGCTCAGTCTGGGCAGGAGGAGGAGGAGGTGTTACAAGCCATTGATTTCAGGGGGAAAAGGGAGGAGGGGGGATTAGGTTTTTTTCACAGGCTGAGTGCTCAAGATGCAGATAAGCCTGCCTCTGTGTAATGTTTACAAACAACATGGCTGCTGTTATTGTATCACAGGAAGAAATAATAATTTTCTGTTAAAGCTGTTTGCAGCTAGATTTGCAGTGTCAAATATCTAAACTTTAGATAAGATATATAGACAAGTTACTTGTTATAGTTAGTTTTTCATCTCGGATCCGCTTTAAATGAATACAGAACTAGTTTACCTTGAATTGTGTCTCAAGAAAAAAATTATTTTAACCACTTTACCCCCAGCGGTGCGGATTTCTCCGTCCCTTTTTCCACCCTGTTAACACCAAGGGACGGAGAAATCCGCACCTGACACCGCTGCCGCCGCTGTCCGCACTCCCGCTCGCTTGTCCGCGCGTCCCCGTGCTAGTGCACGCTGCCGCCCGCTCGCCTGGAGATCAATGAACGGGAAAAACCTTTCCCGTTTGTTGATCTCTGCCCCCCGCAATGATCAGCTGCTTCTACGAGAAGCAGCGATCATTGTGAGAAAAAAACAGTTTCCCAGCCTCCTAACCCTTCCTGCAAGCGTACTTCCAGTACACTTGCAGGTCGCATAAACAAAAAGTTACTGTGGCCATCTTGTGGCCAAATAGTGAAACTACACCCTAAAGCATTTTTTCATATACAAATACATTACTTTTACACTAAAAATTAACTCATTACCTCCTACACTCCCCAGTTTTTTTATTTTTGTAATAAAAAAAATTACAATTAAAAAAAATACATAAATAGTTACCTTAGGGACTGAACTTTTTAAATATTTATGTCAAGAGGGTATAACACTGTTACTTTATAAACTATGGGCTTGTAATTAGGAATGGACGCAAAACTGAAAAAAAATGCACCTTTATTTCCAAATAAAATATTGGCACCAAACATTGTGATAGGGACATAATTTAAACCGTTTTATAACCGGGACAAAAGGGCGAATAAATTTCATGGGTTTTAATTACAGTAGCATGCATTATTTAAAAACTATAAAGGCTAAATCTGAAAAATTATACATTTTTTCCTATTTTCCCATTAAAACACATTTAGAATAAAATAAAATAATTCTTAGCATAATGTCCCACCTAAAGAAAGCCTAATTGGTGGCGAAAAGAACAAGATATAGTTCATTCCATTGTGATAAGTAATTATAAAGTTATAGACGAATGAATGGAAGGAGCGCTGAAAGGTGAAAATTGCTCTGGTGCTTAAAGTGAACCTCCAGACTAAAAATTGACTCAGCAGCACTGGAAAGGCCTGGTGTTTCTTTAACTGTTTCACAGCATCAGAACTTTTTTTCTCTTATACAAGCCTCATTTTTAGCTGCACAGAAAAAAACTGCCCGGGCATTTTTCCCCTAATGCTGTGACAAGCATGATGGGATTTCTGATGTTGTTTTTCTCGTTCTGCTGTTTTGGTGCAATTTTTTTTTTTTTTACATTTTGAATTTGACATTTGAAGCCTAGCGTGTGCAGCTGGGAGGGGTGATCAGGACACAGGACAGTTGGAACTGTGTCTCCTGCTCCCTGTCACCTCCTTTCAACCAAAAAGATGGCTGCCCTCATGACAAAGATGGCAGCCCCCATGAATCACAAACATTTGCCTGTTCTTTTAAAACGGGGTGGGTAAGAGATTATATTACCTATCTATTCTAATTAACATAACTAATGCAACTTAATGACAGTATGTTTGTTTAGGCTGAAGTTCCCCTTTAAGGGGTAAAACCCCTCAGTTGTGAAGTGGTTAATATTTATGAAAACAAAAGAAAATTCAAAAAATATAATCGTTATACTTTATTTCTTCTTAAAGAAACTGCAGCGAACTTGGAAATTAGTTACATTTTGCATGAGAAGGTGATAATCCCCTTTCAGTGCAAGTCTGTTTTTGTTTTTTGCTCTCCTGCGCTGGCACTAAAGTTTATGGCAGGAGAGCGCTGTTGGCCAGGCGGTTGGTGACATATGTCACGTTGATCCTTGGCGCATTAGGCTTCCAGCTGATTTGGCTGACAGGACACAAAAATTCCGCTGAAATGGGGAAACATTGGGAAGGAACAAAACACAGTTCTTCTCACTTATTGGGAGACAGATGCTCGAAGTAACACATCACCATTCAGTGACTCAACTGCTCCAAACTTTTCCAAGGCTGCAACGTTGATATTCTGTTGGCACGCTCCTAGCTAAACACTTATCTCTGGTTTATGAAGAAACCCTTTCATTCCAGGGAGATAAAGGTACGCTGAAGGCCTCAAATGATCGTTTATGGCTGAATTATGCAGGAGAACAGAGGTGCCAAGAGGATAAAAGGAAGCTAAATGACCTTAAAAAACAAATTTTTGGTAAATAGAGGAGGTAGTGGTGGACTTACCTCCTCCAAGTAGACACACAACAACTGTAGTAAAGAAAGTCAATATATTTTATTTATGAACTCCAAATATGCAACGCGTTTCGCAGGTTTGATCCCGCTTCATCAGACAATAACAACAGAACAATAGCATATGTTGTCAGTAGAAGAGCCAGGAAACCTAGACAGAGGTGCCTGGCTCTTCTACTGACCACATATGTTATTGCTCCGTTGGTATTGCCTGATGAAGCCGGATCAAGCCTGCGAAACGCGTTGCATATTTGGAGTTCATAAATAAAATATATTGACTGTCTTTACTACAGTCGTTGTGTGTCTACTTGGAGGAGGTAAGTCCACCACTGCCTCCTCTATTTACCAAGAATTTGTTTTTTAAGCTCGTTTAGCTTCCTTTTATCCTTTTGGCGCCTCTGTTCTCCTGCATAATATTGAGTCCACCCAGGGTGGAGGGTTGAACCCCCTTTTTTCTCATCTACAGAGAGCGACTTCTTATTCCGGAGTGGGGTCAGGAAATCTCCCCACCTGCTTGTACAGTGGTTGCCTAATGGTAACCCTGGTTTGTGAGTATTAATATTTATTCTATCTAGTAACCATTTACCAGTACTTATTACACTATGGGGGCACTTGGTGTTCCTTGTTTATGGCTGAATGGCTCATATGCAATTTACTTTTTCTCCTAGGTAATATTTTCGCACCTTGTCAATAAAAATACATGAACCACCAGCAAGCAAAAACAGTACTCAATTAATTTTGATAGCATTTTTCACCTACTTTGTCATACTTTTTCAATTGTAAACTGCTGAAAAGTTATTATAACAGGAGGTGAAACATTATCTCCCAGGAGAAAGCTAAGGAGAAAAATGTTGTTGAGTAAGAACCAATTAGCTGTCAGGTTTACCAAACCCCATTCCCTTATTTCTGTAGACAAGAGGTACAAAAAATTCTGGGTACACCATCTTTCTTATGGACCCCTAGTAAAAGAGTTGATAGGCTGAGGTCAGAGATGGATTAAAGGATACCCGAAGTGACATGATGAGATAGACATGAGTATGTACAGTGCCTAGCACACAAATAGCTATGCTGTGTTCCTTTTTTTCTTTCTCTGTCTGAAAGAGTTAAATATCAGATATGTAAGTGGCTGACTCAGTCCTGACTCAGACAGGAAGTGACTACAGTGTGACCCTCACTGATAAGAAATTCCCCTTTTTTATCTCTTTCTTGCTCTCAGAAGCCATTTTCTGCTAGGAAAGTGTTTTATAGTTGGAATTTCTGATCAGTGAGGGTCACACTGTAGTCACTTCCTGTCTGAGTCAGGACTGAGTCAGCCACTTACATACCTGATATTTAACTCTTTCAGACAGAGAAAGAAAAAAAGCAACACATAGCATAGTTATTTGTGTTCTAGGCACTGTACATACACATGTCTATCTCATCATGTCACACATGTCACTTCAGGTATCCTTTAAGATGTAATGGGGCCCTAGGCAAGGTAGTAGATTTGGGGCCACACTTGCAAAGTAACTATCCAGGGAGACAGCACCCAGGTATGATAACCTTGTAATGAGCCGGTGCCTAGCCTCAACCGGATTGCTCTGACGGTTTCGGTACAACCAAAAGTAGAAAAGAGGCAGCACACCACTGGCTGCAAAAAGTTACTTGTATTGTGAAACAGTGACACTACATGTTACGGATACGCGGGTGCTTCATCAGGTGCATAAAATTATTATTATGCACCTGATGAAGGAGCTGTGTGTCCGTAACATGTAGTGTCACTGTTCCGCAATACAAGCAACTTTTTGCAGCCAGTGGTGTGCCACCTCTTTTCTACTTTTAGTAAATTTTGGGTCGCCCTATGGTCTTTTTTTGGTAAGCGGAAGTGGAGAGAGGTCAGAGAAGGTGGCTCGTGGACCCCTTGACACCCACTAGTCCCCAGGCAGCTGCCTAGGTTGCCTGGTGGATGATGCTGTTCTGGCTGAGGTGGATTTTTTTTGTGGTTGCTATAGTAGAGTCCTACATTGCTGTTATAAATGACAGCCCTCCATTAGTGCCACATAATTGTTAGCGGCCTACATCTTTGTAATCCCCCTCCCCCCACGCACTCCTATTATCTCCATTTTTGCCCCCTGTCATTCATAACATTTATTAGTTGCACCCAGGGCCACCACTAAAAAATCCCTCTGGTGAAGAATGGACAGATGTACCGGTCCCCATCACAATGCAAAAAAGAAGAGAAATCAGCATTATTCCACTGAAGATGTGTTTACATCTTCTCTATTATTTACTTTTACTACCCTCATTGTGATTTTTTTGTGTATGTCTTTTCATTCTCCGCTATATTTGGATACTTCTGCAGTCCTTGTGCACTACAGAGCAGAGCCTGAAGTTGTGTTACTTTCTTACATATTGATAGGGGCATGGGCATAGATCTACATTATTCTGACCATGTGCACACACTGCACACACATTCCCTTATGGTGCCCACACATGGTACAATTTTTTCACTTTTTTTTTTAATTAGATAATTTCAGTCGATCATTCCATTCGAATATAAAGATTTTTCCAACAACGTGTCCGATCTAATTTTTATTAAGCCACCCTGGCGTTCTATTGTTTGCGCCAGGGTGGATGCGCAGCACTATTTTTTGAATATTCTTTTTTAAATCATGTAGCTAGCCTAGCACTAGCTACATGATGCCCCCTCCCTTCCACATCCCTCCCACCCCTCCGATCGCCGCCGGCGCTATTACCCATAAGGAAATCCCGTTCTGAACGGGATTTCCTTTAGGGCTTCCCCGTCGCCATGACGATGATCGCGATGACGTCATCGACGTCGTGACGTCAGACGGAGTTCAGATCCACCCCTCAGAGCTGACTGGCACTGATTGGCCAGGCTGCGCAGGGGTTTGGGGGGGGAGGGGCAGCGTGTTACGCGGCGTGTTTTTAAAAAAATGCTTGCTGCGTGTTTTAAAAAAAAATAATGAAAATCGGCCCACCCGGGCCTGAGCAGCGCCCTCCGGCGGTTATGGACGAGGTGAGCTCGTCCATACCGCCAAGGAGGTTAAAACAAAAAAATGGATATTGCTTCGGGGTTTTTTTTGTATCGTGTGTGGGTACCATTAGATGCTCTACCAGTCTTAGTTCATCATGCACTATTTTATCATGGCTGCATTACTGTGCCCTTTACGGATGAGGACTTTTACCTCCAACAGTTAGTGCAGAATGCTACTTAAAGGGGCACTATGGCGAAAAATTCTAAAATTTAAAATATGTGCAAACATAGACAAATAATAAGAATTTTTTTTCCAGAGAAAAATAAACCATAAATTACTTTTGCTGTCACTTACAGTAGGCTGTAGAAATCTGACAGAAGTGACAGGTTTTGGACTAGTCCATCTCTCCATAGGGGATTCTCAGCAAGGCTTTTATTCTTTATAAAGATATTACCTAAAAAGGATTTAAACAATGATGCTGGCCAGCTTCCCTGCTCACTACACAGTTTTTTGGCAGTTGGACAGAGAAACTGCCAGTCACTAAGTGCTTTTAAAAATAAATATAAATAAATTCCTGAGAATCCCCTATGAAGAGATGGACTAGTCCAAAACCTGTCGCTTCTGTCAGATTTCTACTACCTACTGTAAGTGACAGCAACATAAGAGAAAAGTAATTTATGGCTCATTTTACTATGGAAAAAATGTACTTCTTATTTTTTAAGTATATGTTTGCACACATTTTAAATTTTACAATTTTTCGCCATAGTGCCCCTTTAAACAAGCATTCAACCCCATCAAAGAACTAACCCCCGTCATTGATGCACAACACTCATACTTTGCTCACTTGTGCGACTAGAGTAACGTGTTGCTCTCCTCCTAAGTAAAAAATAACCAGCTGTCTATTGGTGACGTTCATGTTGCTATGGTAATACACATTACATTACTTGAGTACTAATGCATGTTACCATAACAACACTAGCATTACCCATTTGGGTTGCATGCTATTGGTAATCTCATCCCAATCAGCAACCCATACCCCCTTTCCCTCGAGAAATCTTTACCTTTTCTAGAATAGTTCATCAGGGACATCTGTATGGTTGATATTTTGGTGAAAACCCTCCCACAGTGTCAGGATCATGGCCCTGACAGTTACCTGTTTGTTAAAGAGGAACTCCAGTGAAAATAATGTAATAAAAAAAAGTGCTTCATTGTTACAATAATTATGTATCAATGAATTAGTCAGTGTTTGCCATTGTAAAATATTTTAAATCCCTGATTTATATTCTAACATTTATCACATGGTGACATTTTTACTGTTGGCAAGTGATGTAGCTGCTGCTTGCTGTTTTGGCAGTTGGAAACAGCTGTAACAGCTATTTCCCACAATGCAACAGGGTTCACAGACAGGAAACTGTCAAGAGTACGTATTCAGAATTTCTTTGTGGGAGGGGATTCACCACAATATCAGCCATACAGCGCCCCCTGATGGTCTGTTTGTGAAAAGGAATAGATTTCTCATGTAAAAGGGGGTATCCGCTACTGATTGGGATAAAGTTCAATTCTTGGTTGGAGTTTCTCTTTAACCTAATTGCATTGTGGGGAGTAACGGCTGTTTCCAACTGCCAAGCAAGCAGTATCTCCCTCTATGCATATATATTTATATATATATATATATATATAGAGAGAGAGAGAGAGAGAGAGAGAGAGAGAGAGAGAGAGAGAGAGAGAGAGAGAGAGAGAGAGAGAGAGAGAGAGAGAGAGAGAGAGAGAGAGAGAGAGAGAACCTTTTAGCCTATCACATTGTTAGTAGGTGTGTTTATAGATCATAGCAGTTGGTGCTGTCCTTTTTTTCCTCCTTGTCTGCCAGCAGTAAAGTTGCTGACCTACAGACTCACAGTGGATCAAACAGTATGAGCAAACTATATGCCAAGTATAAATCATTTCTTGACTTTGCAATGTACAAACAAAAACACTTTTAAAAAATAATAGTAGCTAGAGAAGGCCATTTTACCCAAGTTAAAATGAAGTTTCACCCTAATTAGGTGTTTGGGGTTACTACTTTACACAGCTCTTTGTGATTGCCTTTCGTCCTCCTGTTCTCCCAAAAAAAAAAAGCCCGGTCATGTGACTTCACTAAGCGCCAGCGCTCCTGTGCCTCCTAAGTAAATAAGAGACATTTTATGCAAGATTGTGCATTCCGAGACGCGGTATTAACAATTTTATTAACATTAACACAGATTGCCTTCCATTAGCTTATTGCGTCCTAATAAAAATGATGAGCGCTTTCAGGAGTACAATTTGATATAAAGTGAAGTGATTAAACCCCGCTTAGATATCTACGCAGCCTCTATTCCATTTCAACAATAAGCCTGTAATTTTATGCATGGGCGCCTTCAAATGGCATAAATTGTTATAATACTGAAAATTATCAGGGAGAACTGGCTGGTGGAAAATTAGAAATAGCTTAGAATCAAATAATTAGAATTTCTGGGCATGGGAAAGGGGAATGGATGTGTCGCGTCCCATTTTCCTATGTCATTAAAAATATATGTGCAAGGATTAACGTTAAATGATTTGCTGGACAATCTCGGTGGCTCAGCACGTCTGTTTATTGGGGGGAGGGGAGGGAAGGGGGGCTGTCATTGTTTTTTTTTTTCCTTACTACAGTATAATATTAGTTCTTAAAACTATAAAAAGGGAATGTGAACTTTTAGTTTTTTTAGTGATGTTTACTTTTTGTAGCGTGTTATTTTTTTGTCCAGGGAAATATGAAATAGTCTCTCCAACAGGTGCTGTGTTCCTTCAGTAATCAGAGCAATAACTACTTGCTTTAGGGGCTTTTGGGGGGTCTGGACAAGCAGTATGGGGCAGAAGCAGTTAATTTGGGTGCCCCAGGCAAAATGAGTCCCGCCATAGATGCCATTGCCTATGTTAGTAGCCCTGATTGGTGGCTAATACAAGCAATTTGGACACCGAGGGCTGCCTGCTCTCTTAGGTGGTGTATTCTTCAACTACTTGCTTTTGGGGCTTTTGGGGAGCCTAGACAAGCAGTATGGGGCCCGAAGCAGTGAATTTGGGCGCCAAGATAAAATGTGCGGCGCCATATATATGCCTATGTTAGTAGCCATGATTGGCGGCTATTACAAGCAATGTGGATGCTGGGGGCTGCCTGCTATCTTATCCGGAGGCACCCAAATTGCCTTGTAATAGCATCTGCACGCAACTATCAACATAGGTGCCTATAATGGTACCTATATTGGGCAGTGTACTGGTTAAGGGCTCTGCCTTTGACATAAACGACCTGGGTTTGAATCCTGGCTAGGTCAAGTACCTATTCAGTAAGGAGTTCAAGGCAAGACTCCCTAACACTGCAGGGTGGCCTCTTGAGTGCGTCCCAGTGGCTGCAGCTCTTTAGCACTTTGAGTCCAACTGGCGAAAAGCGCTACACAAATGTTCAGACTATTATTATAATATAGTTGGAGTTAGGGTTTGGTATATGGAGTTATAGTAAGCCTTTGGCAGGATAGGGGGGTCCTTAGGGTTAGGCATTAGTGGGGGTCAGTAGGGATTGATATTGCCGGGGGGTATTAACGTAAGGCATTGTTGGGGGGAGTCTTAGGGTTAGATATCGCGGGGGGTCCTTAGGGTTTGGTAGTAGAAGTAATAGTAAGCCTTTGGCGGAGTGGGGAGGTCCTTAGGGTTAGGCATTAGTGGGGGTACTAGGAATTGGTATTGCTGGAAGGTCTTAAGGTAAAGCATTGCTGGGGGTAGTCTTAGGGTTAGGTTTCGCTGAAGGGTTCTTAGGGTTAGGCATTGGTGGGTGGGTCGGTTGAGGTTAGGCATTAAGAGGGAGGGCTTGGTATTAGGAGTTATAGTAAGCCTTTGGTGGGGGTGGAGTGGGGGTGTCTTAGGGTTAGGCATTAGTGGGGGTACTAGGAATTGGTATTGCTGAAGGGTCTTAAGGTAAAGCATTGCTGGGGGTAGTCTTAGGGTCAGGTTTCGCTGAAGGGTTCTTAGGGTTAGGCATCAGTGGGTGGCTCAGTTAAGGTTAGGCTTTAAGAGGGAGGGCTTGTGAGAGTGGGGTCAGGTTAGTCCATAGTAAAATATCAGTAAAGATTACCAATATTTCACTATCGTAACTTAGTAGTAGAATATCTGTAATTTTACTGGTACTCTATTAATGGCTTTCTCCAGCACCCAAATTATAGCAACCCCCTTTTTATATGTACATGTATGGGCAGTCCATGTGGTTTTTATGGGGGCCAAGTGTTAGTAGTGTCATAGGTATGAATCTAGCCATAGATATTAGTGCTCAGAGACTGTGGCCAAAGTTATAAGATGCCACTTGGCATGAGGAGTCTAAAGCTCCATACACACGTCACACAGGAATGAATGAGGAACGACACTCATGTATCGTTGGTAAAAAAAAAAAGAGGCAAATCATCGTGAAACCACATTAACAAACCATAATCGTCCACATAGACCTATCCATCCCGGGGAATCCGTTCATACGATAATAATCAGTGTTAGTCAGTAGAAAACACACACATCAGAAGATGACAACATTTTATGGAATGCAATGTGCCGGGACAACAATACTTGTTCCATCTTGCAATCGCAAGCTTTCTTCTGTAAGAAGGCATTTTAATGTAACTTGACTGTCCTGGACAACACATGCATTGGTGGCTACGTACATAGCCTGGTTCCCCCATTTTGAGCGTCCACTATCGATCCCATCGGTATACCATCGTTGCAAAGTCATAAGGTACATACACATGTCGGATTTGCTCTTATCAGCTGAATGACAGACTGTACACACGCCCGATTTGACGTCCGAACGGCCAGTCGTTTGGACGTCCAAACAAAGGGTTGTTTGCGCAAATCCAACGTGTGTATGTACCTATAAACCTCTAACAAGCCGTGTTGCCATAGTTCATTCATTGCATTGTTGTCAGTGATCATTGTATGTATGGAGATTAACCACTTAAAGAGACACTGAAGCGAGAATAATTCTCGCTTCAGAGCTCATAGTTAGCAGGGGCACGTGTACCCCTGCTAAAACGCCGCTATCCCGCGGCTAAACAGGGGTCCCTTCACCCCCAACCCCCCCCCCCCCCCGCAAAATCAACGACCAAATTGGTCGTAGATTTTGCTGCTCCTAGAGGCAGGGCTAACGGCTGCAGCCCTGCCTCTAGTTGCGTCTATCAGCGGCGCATCGCTGCCTCTCCCCCGCCCCTCTCAGTGAAGGAAGACTGAGAGGGGCAGAGGAGAGGCAGAGATACGCGCTGACAGACACGCGTGGGGCAGGGCTGCGGCGGTTAGCCCTGCCTCAACCAGGAAGAGATCCCCGGCTGCAAGGAGGGGATTTGGGGGGTCAGGGACCCCCGTTTAGCCGCAGGAAAGCGGTGTTTTAGCAGGGGCACACATGCCCCTGCTAATTATGAGCTCTGAAGCGAGATTTATTCTCGCTTCAGAGTCTCTTTAAGCCTATCTGGATGAGTACTCACGTCCAGATAGGTGCAGGTAAAGTCAAACAAGACGAGTATTCTCGTCTAGTTTGCAAGCAGCGGTACATGCTGGGCTGCGGCCCTGCGCACCCCGGCATTTTTTTCCTTTTGGTGATTGGAAAAGGGAAGCAAAGCTTCCAGGAACCAATTGCAATACCTGCAATTAATGGACATGACCCCGATCAGGGGCCATGTCCATTCATAATGAATTACGTGAATGAACTACAAAAAAAAAAGAAACACGAAACACTTCCTGCACGGTAAACCAGTAAGTGTTTGTAGCGTCATTTAGTGGCAAAAAGTTAAATTACACACCAGAGATATTTTTAATTAAAAGAAATATGAATAACCACTTCCAAAGCCCCCCCCCCCCCCCCAGTTTCCATGAAAACAAATTAAGAAAAAAAAAAACACACAAATAGTTGCCTTAGGGACATAAGGGCTTACAATTGACCGGACACAACAAAATACACCTTTATTTCAACATAATCTATTGACGGCATACATTGTACTAGGAACATAATTTAAATGTTGTGATAGCCGGGAATAATGGGAAAATAAAATGTGTGGGTTTTATTTACAGTAGCATTGCTTATTTTAAAACTATAGGGGATGGAATCAGAGAAATAGTGTATTTTCGATTTGCTTTTTTTTTTGTGTGTGTATTTGCCTATAAAATGCATTGTAAATAAAGTAATTACAAGTATCGCCCACAAAAAGCTTAATTTGTGACGGAAAAAAAAAAAGATATAGATCATTTGCGTGTGATGAGTAGTGAAGTTATTGGCGAATGAATGGGAGGAGTGCTGACAGTGGAAAATTGCTTCCGTCCTGAAGGTGAAAACACCTGTAGGCTGAAGTGGTTAAAGAAGAACTTTAACCCAGGATAAAACTTCATCCCAATCAGTATGTCATACTCCCTTTCCCAAGAGAAATCTTTACCTTTTCTGTACGACAGCTGTGTTGCTGATATTGTGGTGAAACCCCTCCCACAGTGTGATGTCATGGCCATGGCCCTGACAGTTTCCTGTCTTTGAACCTGATTGCATTATTGGTAATAACGGCTGTTGCCAACTGCCAAGCAAGCAGTTGCATATATTTAAAGAGAACCTGTACTGAGTAAAAATATTTAAAATAAACACGAGGTAACTTCAAATGAACATTACATAGTTGCCTTGCCATCAGTTCCTCTCAGACGCTCACCATTTTCTTCCGACAATAATCCCTTCCAGTTCTGACAATATTTTGTCAGATCTGAAATATATCAGTTGCTGTCAGTAAAATATCAGTTGCTGTCAGTTATAGCTGAGAGGAAAACTGATGTACCAGGTAATGTCCATGTTTCCTTATGGCTCAAGTGGGCAATGTTACAGTTTACCTGCGTGCTGACCAAAAAGCGGTTATGGGTAATGGCCATTTTCAAAATGGAGGACGGAAAATTCCCTTGATCACAGTGAACAAACAGGACGCGGGACAGGAGAAAGACACTGAGGAGTAGACTACATGGAAGGTAAGTATGACTTGTGTATGCTTATTTTGAATTTTAATTTTCAGTTCAGGTTTTCTTTAAACAACCTTTTAGCCTACCACATTGTAAGAGGGTATGTTAATAGATAAGTTCAGTTGGTGTTGTCTGTTTTTTTAATGCCTGCCAGGAGTAAAGATACTGACCTGCAGGCTCATGTAGGATTAACAACTTGAACAAATTACATGGCCATTATGAATAATTTCTTGATCTATCCTCTATTTTTTATGTAAGTACTGTATTGGCACTTGTTTCGCTGAATGTTCTGATTGTACAGAGTTTTGAACTTCTCATGTATTTATGCTCAAATGGTCTGAAGTGGGTTGGTCTGACCCCACCCATACATGGGCAGAGAAGGAAAGAAAAGAGCGCTAATGTGACCAGCAGTAGTGCAACTAACCCAAAATCCTACATCTATGTATCGATAATTCTAAATTACCGCTATTTTTGCCGGTAAATCACTCCCAAATTTGACCGCAACTTTTTTAAATGTACGCATTTGAGAGACTTCAGCCCATATGCAATTAACTTTTTCTACCGGCCATGTTTTCTCCTAGGTGAAATTTTCACACTTTCAATATAAGCAGGGGCGTAGCAATAGGGGGTGCAGAGGTAGCGACCGCATCGGGGTCCTTGGGCCAGAGGTGCCCCGAAGGGCCCTCCCTCAACTACAGTATTAGCTCTCTATTGGTCCTGTGTTCATAATAATCCCTTCTAAAGATACTTTGAATAGTGGTAATCACTAACAAACTGTTCCTCATCCCCCCTCTTGTACCTCCGACACTGTAGTTGCCATTGGCAGGTTTTGGTGCACCGTATCAATTGTTATGTATAGAGTGCTTGGGGGGCCCCATTGTAAAACTTGCATTGGGCCCACAGCTCTTTAGCTACGCCACTGAATATAAGGCATTTTAAACCACCAAAAAGCAAGACAAAATACTCAGAATAATTTTGGCAGTAATTTGTACCTATTTCTTTGGGACTTTTTCCAATTGCAAAAAGAAGATGCAAAATGGCCCTTGACCTATATGCAATTAACTTTTTCTCTTAAGTTTTCTCCTCGTTTATATTTTTACACCTATTCAATAAAATGCCTTGTAAGGCAGCAAGTGAGAAGCTACTCAAAAAAATGTGATAGTACTTTTTCACCTCTTTTCTTGGTACTTTTTCAATTACAAAGTGCTGAGACGTTATTTTACATAGAAGTTGAAAATTATCTCCTAGGAGGAAACTCAGGAGAAAAAGTTAATTGCATACGGGCCCTTGCATGCCGCACATCCCAATTCACCATTCAGTTGTAAGGTGGGCAGAATGCTAGTAGTAGCACAAAGCTTGGCTCACATTATTACTACAGAACCCAATGCACCATGGAGACAACACGCAGATGTGAATAAACCCATTGTTGGACCACCGCTTTATGTTCAATTACAACTTGTAAGAACACACCCCCATGTGCAAAGTGTTTTAGAAGCCATGTCAGTGTGATGTAAAATCTATGAAATTCAGCTGAAAAAACAGAGAAACAATAGTCTGAACTTTACAACCCTGTCTCGTTATCAACAGCGCTTCCTCAGCTAAATAGAAGTGTTTTAGATTCTGTTTAGTTTTCAGGAGAGCTGAGGCTGCATTTGACTGCTGTTCTACTGCCTCATTTGCATGTATAAATGACCTAACTTTCTAGCCCTTGCAATTAAAAAAATAGAAACGGACCTTAGACAAGTTAGTAGTAGGGCTAGAACACTATATACTCATGTTTATCAACATGCCACACATCAGTTTAGGTACTCCTCTCATAATAAATTTGTTTAAAATCCAGCGTTTTATATGTTTGTTTTGTCTTTTTCTCTCTCTTTCTTTTTTTAAGAGTAGTTTTTCTTTTGCCTTTGACTGTTTCTTTTCCCTGCTTTTTAAGTGACTCTGCCTTAAAAACAAAGGCAAGAATAATCCGCCTTCCTTTCGGCAGAACGCGGCGTCCCATATTTCCATGAGCTCTTTGTCAAAGCGTGGTGTGATCGCTGTTTTATGGTCAGTGAGATTTACTTAAGCCTGAGTGAACATATTATTAAAATATTTCAGGTATGACGTTAACATTTTCGCAAACATGTTTTTTCGCTCTCCGGCAATCACGATGATTGATACGGAGCATCTCCCCGGAGGAGACGTGTTCTCGGTGACGAGGGGGGAGAGCAGGAAGAGGTGACACAGCCATGTGTGAAGATCATAAAATGCAGAAAGGTCATTCCGGAATCCCATTCGCCACATCTGCCTTCCTGCCATAAAACTGGGTGTTCCAAGCACAGCTCCATTAGCCTTCATTAGGGAATCAACTTGGGCGCAAAGTTAGAAAAGACGTCACACTTTCTGATTTTTTTTCTTTTTACACGTGAAATGGATCTGAACATTAATAGAAAAAAAAATAATGAAAAAATACATAGAATAAAATAAAAATTGCAGCTGCAAATTACGGCTTGACATTTTGGTTCAGTCTTCATGACTTTAATGTTTAAACCAATTGAACTTTAGCCTTGAGATAATGATGGAAGCACTCAGCGGCTAACATTTATTTAGAGCAGAATAGAAGCCAAATAAAGACGGAAAGAGCCCTATTTTCAATTACCACATTCCGATACAAAAAGTCGAATGAGATTTTACGGCGGTAAGGAACTTGCAGGGGCGCTGTGATTATCAGTCTTGCTTGTGAATTTTTGCCAAAGTCAATTTTGCATTGAAAATGCTATTTTCAATTTCGAGAAAATATTCGCAACATGGTGAAAAGTCACGAAAAGCTCGAAAACATTGGTATTTTGACTGCAAAAATGCGCAAAAAAACATTGATTTTAGCGCAAAAAATAGCGAAAATGCAAAATATCACAAACTTATTACAGAATGATTTTCGATGGCAAAATGATTTTTGCTCGAAAATCGAATTTACCATTATTTTTTGTGAAAATTAATGCACAAAAAATAGTATTTTAATTTACTAATCCCTCCATTAACCTACAAACCCCCACTGAACTGCACCACAAATGTGCTAGCTGGCCCAGCTGTCACTTCTCCCTTAAATACCCTGGCGCTCTATTAAGATCGCCAGGGCGGCTGCGGGAGGGTTTTTTTTAAATAAAAAAAAAACTATTTCATGCAGCCAACTGAAAGTTGGCTGCATAAAAGCCCACTAGAGGGCGCTCCGGAGGCGTTCTTCTGATCGCCTCCGGCGGCCAGAAGTAACACGGAAGGCCGCAATGAGCGGCCTTCCGTGTTTTGCTTACTTCGTCGCCATGGCGACGAGCGGAGTGATGTCATGGACGTCAGCCAACGTCCTGACGTCAGCCGCCTCCGATCCAGCCCTTAGCGCTGGCCGGAACTATTTGATCCGGCTGCGCAGGGCTCAGGCGGCTGGGGGAACCCTCTTTCGCCGCTACTCGCGGCGGATCGCCGCAGAGCGGCGGCAATCAGGCAGCACACGCGGCTGGCAAAGTGCCGGCTGCGTGTGCTGCTTTTTATTTGATCAAAATCGGCCCAGCAGGGCCTGAGCGGCACCCTCTGGCGGTAATGGACGAGCTGAGCTCGTCCATACCGCTAAGGTGGTTAAGCTACATACACACGGGGGACAATTGTCCCCCGTTGCATGTATACAAGCAACCAGGGAGCGACAGCTGTCCACACATCTCGTCAGAAGACTAGAGATGCCCCTGGCTGAAGGGGAGATGCCCCTGGCTGAAGGGAGATCTGGTCAGTGGAATGCAGAGAGCTGGGTGAGTAACCTCTCATTGACACTCTCAGCAGGACTCTGCATTAGGAGAGGAGGGAGGGAGGCATTAGGTGAGGGGATTAAGCCGCTTTTTCCGTCGTCAGGCGCCTGTAGGCATGTGCCTACAGTGCCTTATGGTAAATCCGGCCCTGGTTGTGCAGGATGCAAGTGTCAGAGGCAGAGGATCAGCATGTCAGCCAGGTGACTAGCATTGCTTAAAAGCAAATAAATATGGCAGCCTCCATATCCCTCTCAGTTCAGGTTTGCTCTAAGTGCAATTTTGCAGTGCAGCATAATTAAACAAATCAATTGCATTTTCTCATTGACAACCGTTAGCTACTATGGCGATGTGTGGGAACTGTTTGCGTTTTTCCTAAAAGTCTCCCTCTTCTAAATCCTGTCAGCTTTAAATTGTTGAAATTCAAACATTGGCCAACTTCTAACTTCCTGGTCAGCATACGTATGCCTGTGTCACCGGTGAGTTGGGGGCAGGACGAGGCGAATGCTGGCCCTCCCTGCTGCCGCAAAACTCCCCAGTGGCATTAAATACTATTCCCCCTTTGAGTTTTTTCAACTTGGAGGGAGATGTAATTTGGGGTCCAGCAACCGGAGGCCCCGAATTGCCCTTATGCGCCCCACACAGTATTACATTACTGCTATGAGGCGACCAGTTTCGTTGCTCGGCGCTGAGCTCCATGCGCCGCAACAACCTTCTTTGCCTCCTCAGTCCTCTTTTCTGGTAAATCATACTGTAAATTTCCTGCTATGCAAATTGCGGTTACAATAACATCCACTTGCCGAAATATCTGGTTGAAGTTAGGCTAAGGCATTGCTGGGGGATCTTTAAAGGTAGGCAGTTAGGCGTGGCTGAGAAGGGGTTGGTTAGGCTAAGGCATTGGCAGAAGGGGTCTGTTAGGTTTAGGCCTCTGTAGGGAGGGTGGTAAGGGTTAGGCATAAGCAGGGGGTTTAGTTAGGGTTAAAGTGAACCTCCAAAATAAAAATTGACTCAGCAGCACTGGAAAGGCCTGGTGTTTCTTTAACTGTTTCACAGCATCAGAACTTTTTTTCTCTTATACAAGCCTCATTTTTAGCTGCACAGAAAAAAACTGCCCGGGCATTTTTCCCCTAATGATGTGCAAAGCATGATGGGATTTCTGATGTTGTTGTTCTCGTTCTGCTGTTTTGGTGCAATTTTTTTTTTGACATTTTGAATTTGACATTTGAAGCCTAGCACGCAGCTGGGAGGGGTTATCAGGACACAGGACAGTTGGAACTGTGCCTCATGCTCCCTGTCACCTCCTTTCAACCAAAACGATGGCTGCCCCCATGACAAAGATGGCAGCCCACATGAATTACAAACATTTGCCTGTTCTTTTAAAACAGGGTGGGTAAGAGATCATATTACCTATCTATTCTAATTAACATAACTAATGCAACTTAATGACAGTATGTTTGTTTAGGCTGAAGTTCTCCTTTAAGCATTAGTGGGTGGGGGGGGGGGCATTAGGCATAGGTATCAGTAGGGGGTTGGTTAGGGTTAGGCATTGCATTGGCAAAGGGGGGCTGGTTAGGATTAGGCATCGGCAGGGGGGTTGCTTAGGGTTAAGCATCGGCAGGGTAGGGAGCGTTAGAGATAGGCATCGGTAAGGGGTTGGTTGGGGTTAAGCATTGTCAGAAGTGGTCAGTTAGGGTTAGGCATCAGTAGAGGGAGGGCTCTGTGTGAGAATAGGGTTAGGTTTAGCTATAGTAAAATATCAGAAATAACACTGCACACTAGTAGAATAACAGTAATGTTTCTGATATTAGTTTCCCTGGCGCCCTTTTTGCATGTAGAATATATTACCAAGAAATAGCAGGATATTTACTGCAGTGCACAGGCAGTGGTGTCTTCAGCTTTACATTTTAGGGGGGGGGGGGGGGCGCACAAAGGGGTCACCAAAATTGATGTTTGTATGGCAAGCTTAGGAACCAAATGTAAACATCACAAACAAAACTCAGAGGCTTTTGAGCAGAGCAGATTGTCCAAATGATGGTGCTACTATTGAGGAAAAGTTACAGATACATGCACTCCACTGGTTTGCTGGCATCCTTTAATCTTTCCTTGCTTGCAAACTGCTCCTGGGGGGGAGCACTCAGGGAGGGCACAGTGATTCCCAGGGGGGGGGGGGGGGGGTGAGTTCCACTAAGTGTGGCACCGCCCATGAGCTCAGGTTCAACCACAGTTTTTAAATGTTTTTCATAGTTCAGCCATTTCTAAGAGTCATGGGTGGACAAAAAAAGAATTGCAATTCATCATAGATCCTCAGTAATCTCCCCCTACTTCATCACTCCCATCCAGTCAATGTGAAACCATGCTTCATAACTGTCCATCAGTCAGCAGCGAGCTGTATCTGTAGCTGGAAAGAACAGTAATTCTTCCCTCCCCCTTTACATGTGACTAAAATGGGTGTGTTTCAGACTGAACTGAAAGCAAACAGCCAGCTGTAAGTCACTAAGGATCTACAAGTTGGTGCAACAAGTATTTCTCTTTTGCAATGTTAGAGAAAATGATTAAAGATTCCCCATATATGCGCCCCCGCACTGCACGGCTAGCAATTCAGGTTTTCTGTTTTATTGACCCGAGGAAGCAGGCTGCGTCCCATGAAACGCGTTGTCTACAGTTTAACCATTTGCTTTTTAATAAAGACTTCTTTTTCCACCTATGTGAGTCTTCCAGTGAGGTAAGAGACCTCCCTTTATTTATTACTCCAATATTGGCATACTGATACGTTTTAAGGGCGTCTCCACCAACTTGCTTCCATTTTCCAGAAGACTGAATTGTACATTTCTTGATATACAGGCCAAAGAGATTATTTATTTTCACTCATATTTTTCATAATTGTGGAGAAATTGAACACGTGTGTGACATTTTGGCAAGATTTTTGTAAAAGTTACAATCAAATGTATACAACATCATTTTTGTATTTGAAAAACAATATAAAAAATTGTATTGTGTGTTTAACTGTCGGGCACAAAATCAAAAATCAATTCTATATTTTTATCTGGTAAACAAGGAATAAGGATGATAACCAGGCAATCCAAAAGTTAAAATCACTATTACTTTTCTTGTTTATAAATAAAATGATCATTTCCCAGTTTGCCTGACTCTTATTGGTACACACGAAATTTGGTACACCAAAAGGAAGTTGCAGGGCATGCTGGGTTGTCCTTTTTTGCTTCTCTACTTTCCCCTTAGACTTAACTAATGCAGCCTGATTGGCTGAAGCCTCTTTCCCTCCTGTTTTCCCCTCACACCTCTGTTCCTCTCTGATTGGCCAATATTTCTCATGCTGAGAGAATGCACTTTCTATAGTGAAGGGCAGGCAATGCATACACAATCAGGCAGAGGAGAGAAAAGGGAGGAAATTACATCAGGATTGGCTTCAAAATAGCCACAGTTAAAATGGGAAATGCTAAGAAGGATTTACCTTTTTTGTTACTGTAGAAAAATCACTAAAATCAAAATGTGGACAGTGCAATACATGTGTTATGTAAGTAGCGCAAGTATTTATCTATTTATATATGTTTGGGGTTTTTTTTGTTTTGTTTTTTTTCTGAGATAATATGGCTGACAGCTCCTCTTTAAGAGGGACAGAAAACATTTAAGATGTGAATCCATGAGCATGCGGATGGAAGGCCTCAATGGGGACAGAGTAATAGATAGGAATAGCATTCTAACAGTTATAAGGTCACAAATGTCTCAACTAAATGAGAGAGAGAGAAAGAGATTTGCATGAAATTATTTCACGTGTTCCAAAAAAAGGAAAAAAATGTGGGCTTAAATAAAGTTCCAAATAATGTTTCTTGACAGTAGTTAACCTCCTTAGCGGTAACCCCGTGTGTGACACGGGGTAAGCCGCCGGAGGGTGCCGCTCAGGCCCTGCTGGGCCGATTTTAATAATTTTTTTTTTGCTGGACGCAGCTAGCACTTTGCTAGCTGCGCCAGCACTCTGATCGCCGCCGGCCCCTTTGCGATCGCCGCTATCTGCTGCGGCGCGGGCCCCCCCCCCCCCCTCCAGACCCCAGCGCTGCCTGGCCAATCAGTGCCAGGCAGCGCCGAGGGGTGGCCCGGGACTCCCAATGACGTCCCGACGTCAGTGACGTCGGTGACGTCATCCCGCCCCGTCGCCATGGCGACGGGGGAAGCCCTCCAGGAAATCCCGTTCTTTGAACGGGATTTCCTGATCGCCTATCGCCGGAGGCGATCGGCGGGGCTGGGGGGATGCCGCTGAGCAGCGGCTATCATGTAGCGAGCCCTCGGCTCGCTACATGATAAAAAAAAAAAAAAAAATAAAAAAAACTGTTGCGCTTCCCCCTGGCGGTATTTTTCATACCGCCAAGGGGGTTAAAGGACCACTCCAGCAACAAAAGTAAGCAGTTAAAATCTGACAGAACTGACAACTTTTGGACTAGTTCATCTCCTCATGGGGGATTTTAAGGGTTTTCTTTGATTTCAGGAAAAGCTTCTCTATGCTCGTGCATCCAGATCTGCTGGTTTATAGCACAAATACAGGCTAGAAAACCTATGTCAAAAGCACGATTAATATTGTAGTAAATGCTTCCGCACCAATGGCAGAGAGATGTGCAGCGATCAACTCTGGAGTAACAAGTGCTTGCAAACACTCCACACGATCACCTTACACTTACCCACACAGTTTTTAACCTTCTTATGGAACAATAAAGATGGAAACTTGATGGTGCGGATGTGTGGAGTGTTTTAAAGCACGATTAATAAATTAAATGTATGTACAGATATAATGGGGTGCATGTACTAAAATGCATTAGAGGACACATGACTCATTGTAGGACTTAACACATGCCATTCTACTTAAAGGAAGCCTGTAGAGAAAAAAAAAACACTCTCTGGAGGATACTTACCTTGGGAGGGGGAAGCCTCTGCAACCTAATGAGGCTTCCCCTTTCTCCTCCGCAGCCCCGATCTAGAGCTGGATGCCCCAGAGAAATGGGCACCATACTAGTTACACTGCGAGCCTCGCACAAGCGCAGTATCAGCTTACTGCTCGAGCTCCGGTAAAGATAGCCGAGCTCGACTGGATCCACACTACTGCGCAGATCTGTTCTACTACTGGAGAATATCCTAATGCCTCTTGGTAGAGGCAGGGGTTAGGTAGACAGCTTTTCATCTACAGAAGCAATAAAAAGTATGTGAACCCTTTGGAATTATATGGATTTCTGCACAAATTGGTCATAAAATGTGATCTGATCTTCATCAAAGTCTGATTCCTCGCGCAAAAGGGCTCTCAGAAGACCTACGATTAAGAATTGTTGGCTTGCATAAAGCTGGAAAGGGTTATAAAAGTGGTATCGGTTAAAAAGGGCGCCTGAGCTGCCTGTATGAAAAGGGCGCCGCCATAGACATCATTGTTATTTTTGGAAATATGGGTTACAAGGTGTAGAAAAGGGTGCCCAAGTGTTGATATGGGCTACACCAGGCGCCTTTTTTGTACCCATTTATATGGGCTACAAGCGCTGGAAGCCGAATTATTTCATCCCCCCACTATCCATGGCGGCCTGGAGGGGGAATAGTAATTAACACATCCCGCAGTTTTTTTGTAGCCGAAGTTTATATGGGCTACACCAGGCGCCTTTTTTGTAGCCGAAGTTTATATGGGCTACACCAGGCGCCTTCTTTGTAGCCAAAATTGGTATATATGGGCTCCACCAGGCGCCCTTTTTTACAGGCGCCCTTTTTATATAAACCCTATAAAAGTATCTCCAAAAGCCATGCTGTTCATCAGTCCAGAGTAAGACAAATTGTGTATAAATGGGGAAAGTTCAGCACTGCTGCTACTCTCCCTATGAGTGGCCATCCTGTAAAGATGACTGCAAGAGCACAGCGCAGAATACTCAGTGAGGTGAAGAAGAATCCTAGAGTGTCAGCTGAAGACTAACAAAAGTCTCTGGCGTATACCAACATCCATGTTAGCGAATCTACGATATGTAAAACACTAAACTAGAATGGAGTTCATTGGAGGATACCACAGAGGAAGCCACTGCTGTCCAAAAAAAATTGTCACACATTTAAAGTTTGCAACAAAGACCCAGGATGTTCAACAGCAGTACTGGCAAAATATTATGAGGACAGATTAAACCAAAGTTGAGTTCTTTGGAAGAAACACACAACACTATGTGTGGAAAAAATGGGGCACAGCACCCCAACATCAAAACCTCATCCCAACTGTGAAGTATGGTGGATGGGAGCATCATGGTTTGGGGTTGGGGCTGCTTTGCTGTGTCAGGGCCTGGACAGATTGCTATCATCGAAAGAAAATTAATTCCAAAGATTTTCAAGACATTATGCAGGAGAACTTAAGACCATCTGTCCACGGGCTGGAGGAAGCCCCAGGTAAGTGGAAATTTATTTTTATTTTTTTAATCCCCTCCCTGAACCTCCCCTTTAAGCAGACTTTGATAGTCTATTGTTGTGACTTAGATGAAGATCAGATCACATTTTATGACCAGTTTGTTCAGAAATCCACATAATTCCAAAGGGTTCACATACATTGTATTGCTAATGTAGATATTAGAATTAGATTAGTCAGAAGTGCCCCCAGTATTAGATAGTCCCGCCCAGTATAGGTAGCTAGATATGTCTCCCTCAGTGTAGGTAGCTATACTGTAAAAGGACATTTGAAAGCATTCTCAAGCATTCCCTATGTGTAAAAACATTGGGCTTGATTCTATTGATTCTATTCACTTTTTCTCCTAAGTTATCTCTTAGGAGATAATGTTCATCTTTTTAAAATAACTTTTCAGCATTCTGCAATTGAAAAAGTACCAAAAAGTAGGTGAAAAGGTACTGTTAAAATTATTTTGAGTATTTTCTTGCTTGCTGGTAGCCTGGTAGCTTAAAGGACATTTTATTGATAGGATGTGAAATATCACCTAGGAAAAAATGTGTTAGTAAAAGTGAATAGAATCAGGCCCATTTACTTTCACTGGAGATAACAGTACACAATTGCTTATTACTGGCTAATCAGCAAATATAATAATTGCTGGCAAGAATCTCTCGGCCTGTTTCTTCATTCCTCCTTTTCTGCTGTAGTGAACTGTTGCCATGGCGATGTGTCTATTCAGCAGAGGGAGGGAGGAGGGAGCAGGGTCAAGACACAGGCAGAGAGGATCTCCCAGTATTAAGTAGCCCACAATATCGATATCCAGATGTGCCTTCAGTATAAATTCCCCCAGCATAAAGATCATATGATCCCAGTATTTGGTAGGCCCCCCAGTATAGGAAGCAAATGCGTCCTCCTCCCCTTGGTATAGATAGCCATCTGTGAACCCAGTATCACATGGAGATGGAACGCTAAACAAGTGACTGGTAGTATGGCTTTCCATTGCTGAGGCTGAGAGTTGCTGAATGACGGCTTTAGGTCACTCAGGTCAAAGGCTGGCCCTGCAGAGCAAATGTGCGTCCCTGCCAAAATGACCGTTTAAACCAGATCTTTGAAACCACCTGCAGTTGTAACTGAGCACTTATCTCTAGAAGAAGCATAACAGTCACATGACAGAAGCACTTACGATGCCTGGGAGAAGATTTCTACAGGAAGAAGTAACATGTTGCAGTCAGCACACTCCCCTGCTGAACTCTGTTAAAGGCAGCATGGCCAAGAGGGGGCAGCAGGGGCGTAGCAATAGCCATAGCAGCCATAGCAACTGCTATGGGGCCCTGGAGCAGAGGGGGCCCAGGTTGTACTTGATGTGTTCACTGTTAACTTTCCTTTGTTTCTCCACCCTTTGACTTTGTCTCTTAGCTAAAGGACTATACACAGTGTACACTGCACATGAATGTAAATTGCCCGAATAACTCATATCCATAGGTTAGGGGCATTGCTTAAAGGGGAACTTCAGCCTAAACAAACATACTGTCATTAAGTTACATTAGTTATGTTAATTAAAATAGATAGGTAATATAATTACCCACCCTGTTACCCACTCTTACCCACCCTGTTTTAAAAGAACAGGCAAATGTTTGTGATTTCAAGGGGCAGCCATCTTTTTCATGGGGGCAGCCATCTTTTTGGTTGAAAGGAGGTGACAGGGAGTATAAGACACAGTTCCAACGGTCCTGTGTCCTGATCACCGCTGCAAGCTGCGCATGCTAGGCTTCAAATCTCAAATTCTAAATTAAAAAAAAAATGTGCACAAAAACAGCAGAATAAGAGCAACAACCTCAGAAATCCTATCATGCTTTGCACAGCATCAGGGGAAAAATGCCCGGGCAGTTTTCTTCTGTGCAGCTAAAAATGAGGCTTGGGTAAGAAAAACAAAATTCTGATGCTGTGAAACTGTTAAAGAAACACCCAGCCTTTTCAGTGCTGCTGTGTACATTTTTAGTCTGAATGTTCACTTTAAGAATGCCTAGTTCTGAGGGCCCCATGAAAATTTAGCTATGGGGCCCCGTACTTCCTAGCTAAGCCACTGGGGGGCAGAGTTGGTAGTGGGTGAAGTCAGCGGAAAGCAAGTTCTCAGCTGTACCATTCTTTTTGGCATTACAAAATATTCCGGCAATACAGCAAATAAATTAGGGACAGCGAAGAAGTATTTACTTTTATGATAGGGTTGCAGAAACAAATAGATAAACAAGAATGTTGAAATCTTTATTATTATCCAACAGCAATGTGTCTTGAGATCCCAGTCTCAATCTCCGAGCGGTGTCCTTCCATTATCCCCCAGTTCTATCCACTTGGAAAAAAATAAGATGTTTCCAGTTAAATCCGCAGCTAAAAGTCCATTTTCAATACTAAGAAACCTTTAAAGTCCGCTCATAAAACATTTCCGAGATATTATACAGAGCATTAACCTAAAGAATAATAAATCTCCGAGATATATGGACACAATTTAGCAGCATCTTTCTTTTCCTTTGTGT